>NC_143245.1:3241713-3495080 GCF_009617815.1 Ciona robusta | reverse complement strand
TTGTTTTAAACAATAAAAAAAAAAAAATTTATTAAAAAAAAATTTTAACATAAGTTTTTACAACAATTTTTTTTTTTTTGCAAAATTTTTTTAAAAAAATTTTAAGTTATAATGGTACAACTACAATTTTTATGCAAAAAAAAAAAAAAATCATTTTTTTCATGTTTCTCAAGGAATTCAAAGAAATGTTTTCATTAAAACTGTACAGTTACTTGTTTTAAACAATAAAAGAAAAAAATTTATTAAAAAAAATTTTTAACATAAGTTTTTACAACAATTTTTTTTTTTGCAAAATTTTTTTAAAAAATTTTTATGTTTATAATAGTACAATTACAAATTTTATGCAAAAAAAATCAATTTTTTCATGTTTCCCAAAGAAATTCAAAAAAATGTTTTAATTAAAAACTGTACAGTTTCTTGGTTTAAACAATAAAAAAATTAAATTTTATTAAAAAAAATTTTTTTAAATTAGTTTTTACAACAATTTTTTTTTTTGCAAAATTTTTTTAAAAAATTTTAAGTTCATAATGGTACAACTACAATCTTTATGCAAAAAAACAATAAAAATCAATTTTTTCATGTTTCCCAAAAGAATTCAAAAAAATGTTTTAATTAAAACTGTACAGTTACTTGTTTTAAACAATAAAAAAATTAAATTTTATTAAAAAATTTTTAACATTAGTTTTACAACAATTTTTTTTTTTTTGCAAAATTTTTTTAAAAAATTTTAGGTTCATAATGATACAACTACAATTTCTATGCAAAAAAACAATTTTTTCATGTTTCCCAAAGAATTCAAAAAAATGTTTTAATTTAACCTGTACAGTTACTTGTTTTAAACAATAAAAAAAAATTTTTATTAAAAAAAAAATTTTAACATTACTTTTTACAACAATTTTTTTCTGCAAAATTTTTTTAAAAAAATTTTAAGTTTATATTGGTACAACTACAATTTTTATGCAAAAAAACAAAAAAAAATCATTTTTTTCATGTTCTCAAAAAGAATTCAAAAAAATGTTTTAATTAAAACTCTACAGTTACTTGGTTTAAACAATAAAAAAAATAAATTTTATTAAAAAAAAAGTTTTTATTTAAAACTTTTCAGTTACTTGTTTTAAACAATAAAAAAATTAAATTTTATTAAAAAAAAATTGTATTATTAGTTTTTACAATTTTTTTTTTTTTCAAAATTTTTCTAAAAAATTTTAAGTTTATAATGGTACAACTACAATTTTTATGCAAAAAAACAAAAAAAAATCAATTTTTTCATGTTTTCCAAAGGAATTCAAAAAAATGTTTTAATTAAAACTGTACAGTTATTTGGTTTAAACAATAAAAAAATTAAATTTTATTAAAAAAAATTTTTAACATTAGTTTTTAAAACAATTTTTTTTTTTGCAAAATTTAAAAAAAAAAAATTTAAGTTCGTAATGGTACAACTACAATTTTTATGCCAAAAAAACAAAAAAAAATCAATTTTTTCATGTTTCCCAAAGGAATTCAAAAAAATGTTTTAATTAAAACTGTACAGTTACTAGTTTTAAACAATAAAAAAATTAAATTTTATTCAAAAAAAAATTTTAACATTAGTTTTTACAACAATTTTTTTTTTTTTGCAAAATTTTTTTTAAAAAATTTTAAGTTCATAATGGTACGACTACAATTTTATGCAAAAAAACAAAAAAAAAAAATTTTTTCATGTTTCCCAAAAGAATTTAAAAAAATGTTTTAATTAAAACTGTACAGTTACTTGTTTTAAACAATAAAAAATTAAATTTAATTAAAAAAAATCTTTAACATTAGTTTTACAACAATTTTTTTTTTTTTTGCAAATTTTTTTTTTTTAATTTTTAGGTTTATAATGGTACAACTACAATTTTTATGCAAAAAAAAACAAAAAACAAAACGATTTTTTCATGTTTCCCAAAGGAATTCAAAAAAATGTTTTAATTTAACCTGTACAGTTACTTGTTTTAAACAATAAAAAAAATAATTTTTATTAAAAAAAATTTTTAACATCACTTTTTACAACAATTTTTTTTTTTTTGCAAAATTTATTTAAAAAGATTTTAAGTTTATATTGGTACAACTACAATTTTTATGCAAAAAAAACAAAAAAAAATCAATTTTTTCATATTTCTCAAAGGAATTCAAAAAAAATGTTTTAATTAAAACTGTACAGTTACTTGTTTTAAACAATAAAAAAATTAAATTTTATTAAAAAAAAAATTTTTAACATTAGTTTTTACAACAATTTTTTTTTTTTTTTGCAAAATTTTTTTAAAAAATTTTTAAGTTTATAATAGTACAATTACAAATTTTATGCAAAAAAACAATAAAAATCAATTTTTTCATGTTTCCCAAAAGAATTCAAAAAAATGTTTTAATTAAAACTGTACAGTTACTAGTTTTAAACAATAAAAAAATTAAATTTTATTCAAAAAAAAATTTTAACATTAGTTTTTACAACAATTTTTTTTTTTTGCAAAATTTTTTTAAAAAATTTAAGTTTATAATGGTACAACTACAATTTTTATGCAAAAAAACAAAAAAAAATCATTTTTTTCATGTTCTCAAAAAGAATTCAAAAAAATGTTTTAATTAAAACTCTACAGTTACTTGGTTTAAACAATAAAAAAATTAAATTTTATTAAAAAAAAAATTTTTAACATTAGTTTTTACAACAATTTTTTATTTTTTGCAAAATTTTTTTAAAAAAATTTAAAGTTCATAATGGTACAACTACAATTTTTATGCAAAAAAACAAAAAAAAATCAATTTTTTCATGTTTTCCAAAGGAATTCAAAAAAATGTTTTAATTTAACCTGTACAGTTACTTGTTTTAAACAATAAAAAAATTAAATTTTATTAAAAAAAAATTTTTAACATTAGTTTTTACAACAATTTTTTTTTTTTGCAAAATTTTTTTAAAAAAATTTTAAGTTTATAATGGTACAACTACAATTTTTATGCAAAAAAACAAAAAAAAAATCAATTTTTTCATGTTTTCCAAAGGAATTCAAAAAAATGTTTTCATTAAAACTGTACAGTTACTTGTTTAAAACAATAAAAAAAATAAATTTTATTAAAAAAAAATTTTTAACATAAGTTTTTACAACAATTTTTTTTTTTTGCAAAATTTTTTTAAAAAATTTTTAAGTTTATAATAGTACAATTACCAATTTTATGCAAAAAAACAATAAAAATCAATTTTTTCATGTTTCCCAAAAGAATTCAAAAAAATGTTTTAATTAAAACTGTACAGTTACTAGTTTTAAACAATAAAAAAATTAAATTTTATTCAAAAAAAAATTTTAACATTAGTTTTTACAACAATTTTTTTTTTTTGCAAAATTTTTTTAAAAAAATATTAAGTTTATAATGGTACAACTACAATTTTTATGCAAAAAAACAAAAAAAAAACAATTTTTTCATGTTTCCCAAAAGAATTCAAAAAAATGTTTTAATTAAAACTGTACAGTTACTTGTTTTAAACAATAAAAAATTTAATTTAATTAAAAAAAATCTTTAACATTAGTTTTACAACAATTTTTTTTTTTTTGCAAAATTTTTTTTAAAAATTTTAGGTTTATAATGGTACAACTACAATTTTTATGCAAAAAAAAACAAAAAACAAAACGATTTTTTCATGTTTCCCAAAGGAATTCAAAAAAATGTTTTAATTTAACCTGTACGGTTACTTGTTTTAAACAATAAAAAAAATAATTTTTATTAAAAAAAATTTTTAACATTACTTTTTACAACAATTTTTTTTTTTTTTGCAAAATTTATTTTAAAAAATTTTAAGTTTATATTGGTACAACTACAATTTTTATGCAAAAAAAACAAAAAAAAATCAATTTTTTCATGTTTCTCAAAGGAATTCAAAAAAATGTTTTAATTAAAACTGTACAGTTACTTGTTTTAAACAATAAAAAAATTAAATTTTATTAAAAAAAAAATTTTTAACATTAGTTTTTACAACTATTTTTTTTTTTTGCAAAATTGTTAAAAAAAATTTTTAAGTTTATAATGGTACAACTACAATTTGTATGCAAAAAAACAAAAAAAAAATCAATTATTTCATGTTTCCCAAAGGAATTCAAAAAAATGTTTCAATTAAAACTGTACAGTTATTTGTTTTAAACAATAAAAAAATTAAATTTTATTAAAAAAAAATTTTTAACATTAGTTTTTACAACAATTTTTTTTTTTTTTGCAAAATTTTTTTAAACAAAATTTAAGTTTATAATGGTACAACTACATTTTTTATGCAAAAAAAACAAAAAAAATCAATTATTTCATGTTTCCCAAAGGAATTCAAAAAAATGTTTTAATTAAAACTGTACAGTTACTTGTTTTAAACAATAAAAAATTAATTTTTTTTAAAAAAAATTTTTAACATTAGTTTTACAACAATTTTTTTAAAAAAAATTTAGGTTTATAATGGTACAACTACAATTTTTATGCAAAAAAACAAAAAAAATCATTTTTTTCATGTTTCCCAAAGGAATTCAAAGAAATGTTTTCATTAAAACTGTACAGTTACTTGTTTTAAACAATAAAAAAAAAAAATTTATTAAAAAAAAATTTTTAACATAAGTTTTTACAACAATTTTTTTTTTTTTGCAAAATTTTTTTAAAAAAATTTTAAGTTTATAATGGTACAACTACAATTTTTATGCAAAAAAACAAAAAAAAAATCAATTATTTCATGTTTCCCAAAGGAATTCAAAAAAATGTTTCAATTAAAACTGTACAGTTATTTGTTTTAAACAATAAAAAAATTAAATTTTATTAAAAAAAAATTTTTAACATTAGTTTTTACAACAATTTTTTTTTTTTGCAAAATTTTTTTAAAAAACATTTAAGTTTATAATGGTACAACTACATTTTTTATGCAAAAAAAACAAAAAAAATCAATTATTTCATGTTTCCCAAAGGAATTCAAAAAAATGTTTTAATTAAAACTGTACAGTTACTTGTTTTAAACAATAAAAAATTAATTTTTTTTTAAAAAAATTTTTAACATTAGTTTTACAACAATTTTTTTAAAAAAAATTTAGGTTTATAATGGTACAACTACAATTTTTATGCAAAAAAACAAAAAAAATCATTTTTTTCATGTTTCCCAAAGGAATTCAAAGAAATGTTTTCATTAAAACTGTACAGTTACTTGTTTTAAACAATAAAAAAAAAAAATTTATTAAAAAAAAATTTTTAACATAAGTTTTTACAACAATTTTTTTTTTTTGCAAAATTTTTTTAAAAAAATTTTAAGTTTATAATGGTACAACTACAATTTTTATGCAAAAAAACAAAAAAAATCATTTTTTTCATGTTTCTCAAAGGAATTCAAAGAAATGTTTTCATTAAAACTGTACAGTTACTTGTTTTAAACAATAAAAGAAAAAAAATTTATTAAAAAAAAATTTTTAACATAAGTTTTTACAACAATTTTTTTTTTTGCAAAATTTTTTTAAAAAATTTTTATGTTTATAATAGTACAATTACAAATTTTATGCAAAAAAAATCAATTTTTTCATGTTTCCCAAAGAAATTCAAAAAAATGTTTTAATTAAAACTGTACAGTTTCTTGGTTTAAACAATAAAAAAATTAAATTTTATTAAAAAAAATTTTTTTTAAATTAGTTTTTACAACAATTTTTTTTTTTTGCAAAATTTTTTTAAAAAAATTTTAAGTTCATAATGGTACAACTACAATCTTTATGCAAAAAAACAATAAAAATCAATTTTTCATGTTTCCCAAAAGAATTCAAAAAAATGTTTTAATTAAAACTGTACAGTTACTTGTTTTAAACAATAAAAAATTAAATTTTATTAAAAAAATTTTTAACATTAGTTTTACAACAATTTTTTTTTTTTTGCAAAATTTTTTTTAAAAAATTTTAGGTTCATAATGATACAACTACAATTTCTATGCAAAAAAACAATTTTTTCATGTTTCCCAAAGAATTCAAAAAAATGTTTTAATTTAACCTGTACAGTTACTTGTTTTAAACAATAAAAAAAAATTTTTATTAAAAAAAAAATTTTAACATTACTTTTTACAACAATTTTTTTCTGCAAAATTTTTTTAAAAAAATTTTAAGTTTATATTGGTACAACTACAATTTTTATGCAAAAAAACAAAAAAAAATCATTTTTTTCATGTTCTCAAAAAGAATTCAAAAAAATGTTTTAATTAAAACTCTACAGTTACTTGGTTTAAACAATAAAAAAAATAAATTTTATTAAAAAAAAAGTTTTTATTTAAAACTTTTCAGTTACTTGTTTTAAACAATAAAAAAATTAAATTTTATTAAAAAAAAATTTGTATTATTAGTTTTTACAATTTTTTTTTTTTTCAAAATTTTTCTAAAAAAATTTTAAGTTTATAATGGTACAACTACAATTTTTATGCAAAAAAACAAAAAAAAATCAATTTTTTCATGTTTTCCAAAGGAATTCAAAAAAATGTTTTAATTAAAACTGTACAGTTATTTGGTTTAAACAATAAAAAAATTAAATTTTATTAAAAAAAATTTTTAACATTAGTTTTTAAAACAATTTTTTTTTTGCAAAATTTAAAAAAAAAAAATTTAAGTTCGTAATGGTACAACTACAATTTTTATGCCAAAAAAACAAAAAAAAATCAATTTTTTCATGTTTCCCAAAGGAATTCAAAAAAATGTTTTAATTAAAACTGTACAGTTACTAGTTTTAAACAATAAAAAAATTAAATTTTATTCAAAAAAAAATTTTAACATTAGTTTTTACAACAATTTTTTTTTTTTTGCAAAATTTTTTTTAAAAAATTTTAAGTTCATAATGGTACGACTACAATTTTTATGCAAAAAAACAAAAAAAAAAAATTTTTTCATGTTTCCCAAAAGAATTTAAAAAAATGTTTTAATTAAAACTGTACAGTTACTTGTTTTAAACAATAAAAAATTAAATTTAATTAAAAAAAATCTTTAACATTAGTTTTACAACAATTTTTTTTTTTTTTTGCAAATTTTTTTTTTTTAATTTTTAGGTTTATAATGGTACAACTACAATTTTTATGCAAAAAAAAACAAAAAACAAAACGATTTTTTCATGTTTCCCAAAGGAATTCAAAAAAATGTTTTAATTTAACCTGTACAGTTACTTGTTTTAAACAATAAAAAAAATAATTTTTATTAAAAAAAATTTTTAACATCACTTTTTACAACAATTTTTTTTTTTTTGCAAAATTTATTTAAAAAGATTTTAAGTTTATATTGGTACAACTACAATTTTTATGCAAAAAAAACAAAAAAAAATCAATTTTTTCATATTTCTCAAAGGAATTCAAAAAAATGTTTTAATTAAAACTGTACAGTTACTTGTTTTAAACAATAAAAAAATTAAATTTTATTAAAAAAAAAATTTTTAACATTAGTTTTTACAACAATTTTTTTTTTTTTTGCAAAATTTTTTTAAAAAATTTTTAAGTTTATAATAGTACAATTACAAATTTTATGCAAAAAAACAATAAAAATCAATTTTTTCATGTTTCCCAAAAGAATTCAAAAAAATGTTTTAATTAAAACTGTACAGTTACTAGTTTTAAACAATAAAAAAATTAAATTTTATTCAAAAAAAAATTTTAACATTAGTTTTTACAACAATTTTTTTTTTTTGCAAAATTTTTTTTAAAAAAATTTAAGTTTATAATGGTACAACTACAATTTTTATGCAAAAAAACAAAAAAAAATCATTTTTTTCATGTTCTCAAAAAGAATTCAAAAAAATGTTTTAATTAAAACTCTACAGTTACTTGGTTTAAACAATAAAAAAATTAAATTTTATTAAAAAAAAAATTTTTAACATTAGTTTTTACAACAATTTTTTTATTTTTTGCAAAATTTTTTTAAAAAAATTTAAAGTTCATAATGGTACGACTACAATTTTTATGCAAAAAAACAAAAAAAAATCAATTTTTTCATGTTTTCCAAAGGAATTCAAAAAAATGTTTTAATTTAACCTGTACAGTTACTTGTTTTAAACAATAAAAAAATTAAATTTTATTAAAAAAAAATTTTTAACATTAGTTTTTACAACAATTTTTTTTTTTTTGCAAAATTTTTTTAAAAAAATTTTAAGTTTATAATGGTACAACTACAATTTTTATGCAAAAAAACAAAAAAAAATCAATTTTTTCATGTTTTCCAAAGGAATTCAAAAAAATGTTTTCATTAAAACTGTACAGTTACTTGTTTAAAACAATAAAAAAAATAAATTTTATTAAAAAAAAATTTTTAACATAAGTTTTTACAACAATTTTTTTTTTTTGCAAAATTTTTTTAAAAAATTTTTAAGTTTATAATAGTACAATTACAAATTTTATGCAAAAAAACAATAAAAATCAATTTTTTCATGTTTCCCAAAAGAATTCAAAAAAATGTTTTAATTAAAACTGTACAGTTACTAGTTTTAAACAATAAAAAAATTAAATTTTATTCAAAAAAAAATTTTAACATTAGTTTTTACAACAATTTTTTTTTTTGCAAAATTTTTTTAAAAAAATATTAAGTTTATAATGGTACAACTACAATTTTTATGCAAAAAAACAAAAAAAAACAATTTTTTCATGTTTCCCAAAAGAATTTAAAAAAATGTTTTAATTAAAACTGTACAGTTACTTGTTTTAAACAATAAAAAATTAAATTTAATTAAAAAAAATCTTTAACATTAGTTTTACAACAATTTTTTTTTTTTTTTGCAAATTTTTTTTTTTTAATTTTTAGGTTTATAATGGTACAACTACAATTTTTATGCAAAAAAAACAAAAAACAAAACGATTTTTTCATGTTTCCCAAAGGAATTCAAAAAAATGTTTTAATTTAACCTGTACAGTTACTTGTTTTAAACAATAAAAAAAATAATTTTTATTAAAAAAAAATTTTTAACATTACTTTTTACAACAATTTTTTTTTTTTTTGCAAAATTTATTTAAAAAGATTTTAAGTTTATATTGGTACAACTACAATTTTTATGCAAAAAAAACAAAAAAAAATCAATTTTTTCATATTTCTCAAAGGAATTCAAAAAAATGTTTTAATTAAAACTGTACAGTTACTTGTTTTAAACAATAAAAAAATTAAATTTTATTAAAAAAAAAATTTTTAACATTAGTTTTTACAACTATTTTTTTTTTTTGCAAAATTTTTAAAAAAAATTTTCAAGTTTATAATGGTACAACTACAATTTGTATGCAAAAAAACAAAAAAAAATCTATTATTTCATGTTTTCCAAAGGAATTCAAAAAAATGTTTCAATTAAAACTGTACAGTTATTTGTTTTAAACAATAAAAAAATTAAATTTTATTAAAACAAAATTTTTAACATTAGTTTTTACAACAATTTTTTTTTTTTGCAAAATTTTTTTAAAAAAAATTTAAGTTTATAATGGTACAACTACAATTTTTATGCAAAAAAAACAAAAAAAATCAATTATTTCATGTTTCCCAAAGGAATTCAAAAAAATGTTTTAATTAAAACTGTACAGTTACTTGTTTTAAAATTAAATTTTATTAAAAAAAATTTTTAACATTCGTTTTACAACAATTTTTTTTTAAAAATTTTAGGTTTATAATGGTAAAACTACAATTTTTATGCAAAAAAAACAAAAAAAAACAACAATTTTTTCATGTTTTCCAAAGGAATTCAAAAAAGTGTTTTAATTTAACCTGTACAGTTACTTGTTTTAAACAATAAAAAAATTAAATTTTATTAAAAAAAAATTTTTAACATTAGTTTTTACAACAATTTTTTTTTTTATTGCAAAATTTTTTTTAAAAAATTTCAAGTTTATAATGGTACAACTACAATTTTTATGCAAAAAAACAAAAAAAAAAACAATTTTTTCATGTTTTCCAAAGGAATTCAAAAAAATGTTTTAATTTAACCTGTACAGTTACTTGTTTTAAACAATAAAAAAAAAAATTTTTATTAAAAAAAAAATTTAACATTAGTTTTACCAACAATTTTTTTTTAATGCAAAATTTTTTTAAAATTTTTTTAAGTTTATAATGGTACAACTACAATTTTTATGCAAAAAAAACAAATAAAAATCAATTTTTTCATGTTTTTAAAAAGAATTTAAAACAATGTTTTAATTAAAACTGTACAGTTACTTGGTTTAAACAATAAAAAAATTAAATATTATTAAAAAAATATTTTTAACATTAGTTTTTACAAATTTTTTATTTTTTTTTTGCAAAATTTTTTTAAAAAAAATTTAAGTTTATAATGGTACAACTACAATTTTTATGCAAAAAAAACAAAAAAAAAATAATTTTTTCATGTTTCCCAAAGGAATTCAAAAAAATGTTTTAATTAAAACTGTACAGTTACTTGTTTTAAACAATAAAAAAAATAAATTTTATTAAAAAAAAAAATTTAACATTAGGTTTTACAAAATTTTTTTTTTTTGCAAAAGATTTTTTTAAAAAAATTTTAGGTTTATAATGGTACAACTACAATTTTTATGCAAAAAAATCAATTTTTTCATGTGTTCCAAAAGAATTCAAAAAAATGTTTTAATTAAAACTGTACAGTTTCTTGGTTTAAACAATAAAAAAATTAAAATTTATTAAAAAAAAATTTTTAACATTAGTTTTTACAACAATTTTTTTTTTTTGCAAAATTTTTTTAAAAAAATTTTAAGTTCATAATGGTACAACTACAATTTTTATGCAAAAAAAAAAAAAATCAAATTTTTCATGTTCTCAAAAAGAATTCAAAAAAATGTTTTAATTAAAACTGTACAGTTACTTGGTTTAAACAATAAATAAATTAAATTTTATTAAAAAAAAAATTTTTAACATTAGTTTTTACAACAATTTTTTTATTTTTTTGCAAAATTTTTTTAAAAAAATTTTAAGTTTATAATGGTACAACTACAATTTTTATGCAAAAAAACAAAAAAAACAATTTTTTCATGTTTCCCAAAAGAATTCAAAAAAATGTTTTAATTTAACCTGTACAGTTACTTGTTTTAAACAATAAAAAAAAAATTTTTATTAAAAAAAAATTTTTAACATTACTTTTTACAACAATTTTTTTTTTTTTGCAAAGTTTGTTTTACAAAAATTTAAGTTTATATTGGTACAACTACAATTTTTATGCAAAAAAACAAAAAAAAATCAATTTTTTCATGTTTCTCAAAGGAATTCAAAAAAATGTTTTAATTAAAACTGTACAGTTACTTGTTTTAAACAATAAAAAAATTAAATTTTATTAAAAAAAAAATTTTTAACATTAGTTTTTACAACTATTTTTTTTTTTTTTGCAAAATTTTTAAAAAAATTTTTTAAGTTTATAATGGTACAACTACAATTTGTTTGCAAAAAAACAAAAAAAAATCAATTATTTCATGTTTCCCAAAGGAATTCAAAAAAATGTTTCAATTAAAACTGTACAGTTATTTGTTTTAAACAATAAAAAAATTAAATTTTATTAAAAAAAAATTTTTAACATTAGTTTTTACAACAATTTTTTTTTTTTTGCAAAATTTTTTTAAAAAACATTTAAGTTTATAATGGTACAACTACATTTTTTATGCAAAAAAAACAAAAAAAATCAATTATTTCATGTTTCCCAAAGGAATTCAAAAAAATGTTTTAATTAAAACTGTACAGTTACTTGTTTTAAACAATAAAAAATTAATTTTTTTTTAAAAAAATTTTTAACATTAGTTTTACAACAATTTTTTTAAAAAAAATTTAGGTTTATAATGGTACAACTACAATTTTTATGCAAAAAAACAAAAAAAATCATTTTTTTCATGTTTCCCAAAGGAATTCAAAGAAATGTTTTCATTAAAACTGTACAGTTACTTGTTTTAAACAATAAAAAAAAAAAATTTATTAAAAAAAAATTTTTAACATAAGTTTTTACAACAATTTTTTTTTTTTTGCAAAATTTTTTTAAAAAAATTTTAAGTTTATAATGGTACAACTACAATTTTTATGCAAAAAAACAAAAAAAATCATTTTTTTCATGTTTCTCAAAGGAATTCAAAGAAATGTTTTCATTAAAACTGTACAGTTACTTGTTTTAAACAATAAAAGAAAAAAAATTTATTAAAAAAAAATTTTTAACATAAGTTTTTACAACAATTTTTTTTTTTGCAAAATTTTTTTAAAAAATTTTTATGTTTATAATAGTACAATTACAAATTTTATGCAAAAAAAATCAATTTTTTCATGTTTCCCAAAGAAATTCAAAAAAATGTTTTAATTAAAACTGTACAGTTTCTTGGTTTAAACAATAAAAAAATTAAATTTTATTAAAAAAAATTTTTTTTAAATTAGTTTTTACAACAATTTTTTTTTTTTGCAAAATTTTTTTAAAAAAATTTTAAGTTCATAATGGTACAACTACAATCTTTATGCAAAAAAACAATAAAAATCAATTTTTTCATGTTTCCCAAAAGAATTCAAAAAAATGTTTTAATTAAAACTGTACAGTTACTTGTTTTAAACAATAAAAAATTAAATTTTATTAAAAAAATTTTTAACATTAGTTTTACAACAATTTTTTTTTTTTGCAAAATTTTTTTTAAAAAATTTTAGGTTCATAATGATACAACTACAATTTCTATGCAAAAAAACAATTTTTTCATGTTTCCCAAAGAATTCAAAAAAATGTTTTAATTTAACCTGTACAGTTACTTGTTTTAAACAATAAAAAAAAATTTTTATTAAAAAAAAAATTTTAACATTACTTTTTACAACAATTTTTTTCTGCAAAATTTTTTTAAAAAAATTTTAAGTTTATATTGGTACAACTACAATTTTTATGCAAAAAAACAAAAAAAAATCATTTTTTTCATGTTCTCAAAAAGAATTCAAAAAAATGTTTTAATTAAAACTCTACAGTTACTTGGTTTAAACAATAAAAAAAATAAATTTTATTAAAAAAAAAGTTTTTATTTAAAACTTTTCAGTTACTTGTTTTAAACAATAAAAAAATTAAATTTTATTAAAAAAAAATTTGTATTATTAGTTTTTACAATTTTTTTTTTTTTCAAAATTTTTTTAAAAAAATTTTAAGTTTATAATGGTACAACTACAATTTTTATGCAAAAAAACAAAAAAAAATCAATTTTTTCATGTTTTCCAAAGGAATTCAAAAAAATGTTTTAATTAAAACTGTACAGTTATTTGGTTTAAACAATAAAAAAATTAAATTTTATTAAAAAAAATTTTTAACATTAGTTTTTAAAACAATTTTTTTTTTGCAAAATTTAAAAAAAAAAATTTAAGTTCGTAATGGTACAACTACAATTTTTATGCCAAAAAAACAAAAAAAAATCAATTTTTTCATGTTTCCCAAAGGAATTCAAAAAAATGTTTTAATTAAAACTGTACAGTTACTAGTTTTAAACAATAAAAAAATTAAATTTTATTCAAAAAAAAATTTTAACATTAGTTTTTACAACAATTTTTTTTTTTTTGCAAAATTTTTTTTAAAAAATTTTAAGTTCATAATGGTACGACTACAATTTTTATGCAAAAAAACAAAAAAAAAAAATTTTTTCATGTTTCCCAAAAGAATTTAAAAAAATGTTTTAATTAAAACTGTACAGTTACTTGTTTTAAACAATAAAAAATTAAATTTAATTAAAAAAAATCTTTAACATTAGTTTTACAACAATTTTTTTTTTTTTTGCAAATTTTTTTTTTTAATTTTTAGGTTTATAATGGTACAACTACAATTTTTATGCAAAAAAAAACAAAAAACAAAACGATTTTTTCATGTTTCCCAAAGGAATTCAAAAAAATGTTTTAATTTAACCTGTACAGTTACTTGTTTTAAACAATAAAAAAAATAATTTTTATTAAAAAAAAATTTTTAACATCACTTTTTACAACAATTTTTTTTTTTTTGCAAAATTTATTTAAAAAGATTTTAAGTTTATATTGGTACAACTACAATTTTTATGCAAAAAAAACAAAAAAAAATCAATTTTTTCATATTTCTCAAAGGAATTCAAAAAAATGTTTTAATTAAAACTGTACAGTTACTTGTTTTAAACAATAAAAAAATTAAATTTTATTAAAAAAAAAATTTTTAACATTAGTTTTTACAACAATTTTTTTTTTTTTTGCAAAATTTTTTTAAAAAATTTTTAAGTTTATAATAGTACAATTACAAATTTTATGCAAAAAAACAATAAAAATCAATTTTTTCATGTTTCCCAAAAGAATTCAAAAAAATGTTTTAATTAAAACTGTACAGTTACTAGTTTTAAACAATAAAAAAATTAAATTTTATTCAAAAAAAAATTTTAACATTAGTTTTTACAACAATTTTTTTTTTTTGCAAAATTTTTTTTAAAAAATTTTAAGTTTATAATGGTACAACTACAATTTTTATGCAAAAAAACAAAAAAAAATCATTTTTTTCATGTTCTCAAAAAGAATTCAAAAAAATGTTTTAATTAAAACTCTACAGTTACTTGGTTTAAACAATAAAAAAATTAAATTTTATTAAAAAAAAAATTTTTAACATTAGTTTTTACAACAATTTTTTTATTTTTTGCAAAATTTTTTTAAAAAAATTTAAAGTTCATAATGGTACGACTACAATTTTTATGCAAAAAAACAAAAAAAAATCAATTTTTTCATGTTTTCCAAAGGAATTCAAAAAAATGTTTTAATTTAACCTGTACAGTTACTTGTTTTAAACAATAAAAAAATTAAATTTTATTAAAAAAAAATTTTTAACATTAGTTTTTACAACAATTTTTTTTTTTTTGCAAAATTTTTTTAAAAAAATTTTAAGTTTATAATGGTACAACTACAATTTTTATGCAAAAAAACAAAAAAAAATCAATTTTTTCATGTTTTCCAAAGGAATTCAAAGAAATGTTTTCATTAAAACTGTACAGTTACTTGTTTAAAACAATAAAAAAAATAAATTTTATTAAAAAAAAATTTTTAACATAAGTTTTTACAACAATTTTTTTTTTTTTGCAAAATTTTTTTAAAAAATTTTTAAGTTTATAATAGTACAATTACAAATTTTATGCAAAAAAACAATAAAAATCAATTTTTTCATGTTTCCCAAAAGAATTCAAAAAAATGTTTTAATTAAAACTGTACAGTTACTAGTTTTAAACAATAAAAAAATTAAATTTTATTCAAAAAAAAATTTTAACATTAGTTTTTACAACAATTTTTTTTTTTTGCAAAATTTTTTTAAAAAAATATTAAGTTTATAATGGTACAACTACAATTTTTATGCAAAAAAACAAAAAAAAACAATTTTTTCATGTTTCCCAAAAGAATTTAAAAAAATGTTTTAATTAAAACTGTACAGTTACTTGTTTTAAACAATAAAAAATTAAATTTAATTAAAAAAAATCTTTAACATTAGTTTTACAACAATTTTTTTTTTTTTTTTGCAAATTTTTTTTTTTTAATTTTTAGGTTTATAATGGTACAACTACAATTTTTATGCAAAAAAAAACAAAAAACAAAACGATTTTTTCATGTTTCCCAAAGGAATTCAAAAAAATGTTTTAATTTAACCTGTACAGTTACTTGTTTTAAACAATAAAAAAAATAATTTTTATTAAAAAAAAATTTTTAACATTACTTTTTACAACAATTTTTTTTTTTTTGCAAAATTTATTTAAAAAGATTTTAAGTTTATATTGGTACAACTACAATTTTTATGCAAAAAAAACAAAAAAAAATCAATTTTTTCATATTTCTCAAAGGAATTCAAAAAAATGTTTTAATTAAAACTGTACAGTTACTTGTTTTAAACAATAAAAAAATTAAATTTTATTAAAAAAAAAATTTTTAACATTAGTTTTTACAACTATTTTTTTTTTTTGCAAAATTTTTAAAAAAAATTTTCAAGTTTATAATGGTACAACTACAATTTGTATGCAAAAAAACAAAAAAAAATCTATTATTTCATGTTTTCCAAAGGAATTCAAAAAAATGTTTCAATTAAAACTGTACAGTTATTTGTTTTAAACAATAAAAAAATTAAATTTTATTAAAACAAAATTTTTAACATTAGTTTTTACAACAATTTTTTTTTTTTTGCAAAATTTTTTTAAAAAAAATTTAAGTTTATAATGGTACAACTACAATTTTTATGCAAAAAAAACAAAAAAAATCAATTATTTCATGTTTCCCAAAGGAATTCAAAAAAATGTTTTAATTAAAACTGTACAGTTACTTGTTTTAAAATTAAATTTTATTAAAAAAAATTTTTAACATTCGTTTTACAACAATTTTTTTTTAAAAATTTTAGGTTTATAATGGTAAAACTACAATTTTTATGCAAAAAAAACAAAAAAAAACAACAATTTTTTCATGTTTTCCAAAGGAATTCAAAAAAGTGTTTTAATTTAACCTGTACAGTTACTTGTTTTAAACAATAAAAAAATTAAATTTTATTAAAAAAAAATTTTTAACATTAGTTTTTACAACAATTTTTTTTTTTATTGCAAAATTTTTTTTAAAAAATTTCAAGTTTATAATGGTACAACTACAATTTTTATGCAAAAAAACAAAAAAAAAACAATTTTTTCATGTTTTCCAAAGGAATTCAAAAAAATGTTTTAATTTAACCTGTACAGTTACTTGTTTTAAACAATAAAAAAAAAAATTTTTATTAAAAAAAAAATTTAACATTAGTTTTACCAACAATTTTTTTTTAATGCAAAATTTTTTTAAAATTTTTTTAAGTTTATAATGGTACAACTACAATTTTTATGCAAAAAAAACAAATAAAAATCAATTTTTTCATGTTTTTAAAAAGAATTTAAAACAATGTTTTAATTAAAACTGTACAGTTACTTGGTTTAAACAATAAAAAAATTAAATATTATTAAAAAAATATTTTTAACATTAGTTTTTACAAATTTTTTATTTTTTTTTTGCAAAATTTTTTTAAAAAAAATTTAAGTTTATAATGGTACAACTACAATTTTTATGCAAAAAAAACAAAAAAAAAATAATTTTTTCATGTTTCCCAAAGGAATTCAAAAAAATGTTTTAATTAAAACTGTACAGTTACTTGTTTTAAACAATAAAAAAAATAAATTTTATTAAAAAAAAAAATTTAACATTAGGTTTTACAAAATTTTTTTTTTTTGCAAAAGATTTTTTTAAAAAAATTTTAGGTTTATAATGGTACAACTACAATTTTTATGCAAAAAAATCAATTTTTTCATGTGTTCCAAAAGAATTCAAAAAAATGTTTTAATTAAAACTGTACAGTTTCTTGGTTTAAACAATAAAAAAATTAAAATTTATTAAAAAATAATTTTTAACATTAGTTTTTACAACAATTTTTCTTTTTTTGCACAATTTTTTTAAAAAAATTTTAAGTTCATAATGGTACAACTACAATTTTTATGCAAAAAAAAAAAAAATCAAATTTTTCATGTTCTCAAAAAGAATTCAAAAAAATGTTTTAATTAAAACTGTACAGTTACTTGGTTTAAACAATAAATAAATTAAATTTTATTAAAAAAAAAATTTTTAACATTAGTTTTTACAACAATTTTTTTATTTTTTTGCAAAATTTTTTTAAAAAAATTTTAAGTTTATAATGGTACAACTACAATTTTTATGCAAAAAAACAAAAAAAACAATTTTTTCATGTTTCCCAAAAGAATTCAAAAAAATGTTTTAATTTAACCTGTACAGTTACTTGTTTTAAACAATAAAAAAAAAATTTTTATTAAAAAAAAATTTTTAACATTACTTTTTACAACAATTTTTTTTTTTTTGCAAAGTTTGTTTTACAAAAATTTAAGTTTATATTGGTACAACTACAATTTTTATGCAAAAAAACAAAAAAAAATCAATTTTTTCATGTTTCTCAAAGGAATTCAAAAAAATGTTTTAATTAAAACTGTACAGTTACTTGTTTTAAACAATAAAAAAATTAAATTTTATTAAAAAAAAAATTTTTAACATTAGTTTTTACAACTATTTTTTTTTTTTTGCAAAATTTTTAAAAAAATTTTTTAAGTTTATAATGGTACAACTACAATTTGTATGCAAAAAAACAAAAAAAAATCAATTATTTCATGTTTCCCAAAGGAATTCAAAAAAATGTTTCAATTAAAACTGTACAGTTATTTGTTTTAAACAATAAAAAAATTAAATTTTATTAAAAAAAATTTTTAACATTAGTTTTTACAACAATTTTTTTTTTTTTTGCAAAATTTTTTTAAAAAAAAATTAAGTTTATAATGGTACAACTACAATTTTTATGCAAAAAAAACAAAAAAAAATCAATTTTTTCATGTTTTCCAAAGGAATTCAAAAAAATGTTTTAATTAAAACTGTACAGTTACTTGTTTTAAACAATAAAAAATTAAATTTTATTAAAAAAAATTTTTAACATTAGTTTTACAACAATTTTTTTTAAAAAAATTTAGGTTTATAATGGTACAACTACAATTTTTATGCAAAAAAAACAACAATTTTTTCATGTTTCCCAAAGGAATTCAAAAAAATGTTTTAATTTAACCTGTACAGTTACTTGTTTTAAACAATAAAAAAAATAATTTTTTTTAAAAAAATTTTTAACATTACTTTTTACAACAATTTTTTTTTTTTTTTGCAAAATTTTTTTTAAAAAAATTTAAGTTTATATTGGTACAACTACAATTTTTATGCAAAAAAATAAAGAAAAATCAATTTTTTCATGTTTCTCAAAGGAATTCAAAAAAATGTTTTAATTAAAACTGTACAGTCAATTGGTTTAAACAATAAAAAAATTAAATTTTATTAAAAAAAAATTTTTAACATTAGTTGTTACAACAATTTTTTTTTTTTTGCAAAATTTTTTAAAATAAAATTTAAGTTTATAATGGTACAACTACAATTTTTATGCAAAAAAAACAGAAAAAAATCAATTTTTTCTTGTTTCCCAAAAGAATTCAAAAAAATGTTTTTATTAAAACTGTACAGTTACTTGTTTTAAACAATAAAAAAATTAAATTTTATTAAAAAAAAATTTTTAACATAAGTTTTTACAACAATTTTTTTTTTTTTTGCAAAATTTTTTTTTTTAAATTTTAAGTTTATAATGGTACAACTACAATTTTTATGCAAAAAAACAAAAAAAATCAATTTTTTTATGTTTCTCAAGAGAATTCAAAAAAATGTTTTCATTAAAACTGTACAGTTTCTTGTTTTAAACAATAAAAAAATTAAATTTTATTAAAAAAAATTTTTAACATTAGTTTTACAACAATTTTTTTTTTTTTAATTTTAGGTTTATAATGGTACAACTACAATTTTTATGCAAAAAAAAACAAAAAAAACAACAATTTTTTCATGTTTCCCAAAGGAATTCAAAAAAATGTTTTAATTTAACCTGTACAGTTACTTGTTTTAAACAATAAAAAAAATAATTTTTAATAAAAAAATTTTTAACATTACTTTTTACAACAATTTTTTTTTTTTTTTGCAAAATTTTTTTTAAAAAAATTTAAGTTTATATTGGTACAACTACAATTTTTATGCAAAAAAAACAGAAAAAAATCAATTTTTTCATGTTTCCCAAAGGAATTCAAAAAAATGTTTTAATTAAAACTGTACAGTCACTTGGTTTAAACAATAAAAAAATTAAATTTTATTAAAAAAAAATTTTTAACATTAGTTGTTACAACAATTTTTTTTTTTTGCAAAATTTTTTAAAATAAAATTTAAGTTTATAATGGTACAACTACAATTTTTATGCAAAAAAAACAGAAAAAAATCAATTTTTTCTTGTTTCCCAAAAGAATTCAAAAAAATGTTTTTATTAAAACTGTACAGTTACTTGTTTTAAACAATAAAAAAATTAAATTTTATTAAAAAAAAATTTTTAACATAAGTTTTTACAACAATTTTTTTTTTTTGCAAAATTTTTTTAAAAAAATTTTAAGTTTATAATGGTACAACTACAATTTTTATGCAAAAAAACAAAAAAAAATCAATTTTTTTATGTTTCCCAAGAGAATTCAAAAAAATGTTTTCATTAAAACTGTACAGTTTCTTGTTTTAAACAATAAAAAAATTAAATTTTATTAAAAAAAAATTTTTAACATTAGTTTTTACAACAATTTTTTTTTTTTGCAAAATTTTTTTAAAAAAAATTTATGTTTATAATGGTACAACTACAATTTTTATGCAAAAAAACAAAAAAAATCAATTTTTTCTTGTTTCCCAAAAGAATTAAAAAAAATGTTTTAATTAAAACTGTACAGTTACTTGTTTTAAACAATAAAAAAATAAATTTTATTAAAAAAAAATTTTTAACATTAGTTTTTACAACTATTTTTTTTTTTTTTGCAAAATTTTTTAAAAAAATTTTCAAGTTCATAATGGTACAACTAAAATTTGTATGCAAAAAAACAAAAAAAAATCAATTTTTTCATGTTTTCAAAAGGAATTCAAAAAAATGTTTTAATTAAAACTGTACAGTTACTTGTTTTAAACAATAAAAAAAATAAATTTTATTAAAAAAAATTTTTAACTTAAGTTTTTACAACAATTTTTTTTTTTTTTGCAAAATTTTTTTAAAAAATTTTTAAGTTTATAATAGTACAATTACAATTTTTATGCAAAAAAACAAAAAAAAAACAATTTTTTCATGTTTCCCAAAGGAATTCAAAAAAATGTTTCAATTAAAACTGTACAGTTATTTGTTTTAAACAATAAAAAAATTAAATTTTATTAAAAAAAAATTTTTAACATTACTTTTTACAACAATTTTTTTTTTTTTTTTGCAAATTTTTTTTGAAAAAAATTTAAGTTTATAATGGTACAACTACAATTTTTATGCAAAAAAAAAACAAAAAAAATCAATTTTTTCATGTTTCCCAAAGGAATTCAAAAAAATGTTTTAATTAAAACTGTACAGTTACTTGTTTTAAACAATAAAAAAATTAAATTTTATTAAAAAAAAAATTTTAACATTAGTTTTTACAAAAAAATTTTTTTAAAAACATTTTAAGTTTATATTGGTACAACTACAATTTTTATGCAAAAAAAACAAAAAAAAAAACAATTTTTTCATGTTTTCCAAAGGAATTCAAAACAATATTTTAATTAAAACTGTACAGTTATTTGTTTTAAACAATAAAAAAATTAAATTTTATTAAAAAAAAATTTTTAACATTAGTTTTTACAACAATTTTTTTTTTTGCAAAATTTTTTTTCAAAAATTTTAAGTTTATAATGGTACAACCACTGGCGTAGAGTACGGGCGTGCGGGAGTGCGACGCACTCCTGCCAATTTAGGAATTCACTATTCTTGTTTAATGCACGACTACTGCACGCGTGTATAATGTTTGGACGATAACATTAATTCGTAAAGAAATGTGTTAAAATTTGACTTATATTTGCGCAAACACGATTATTACAACATAACATCCTATTGTTTGTAAATATGTAGCAAATCACGCCCATTTTACACCTCCCTGATTGACCAATCAGAAACAAAGGAATCGTGGATTAACTAGCATTATTACGTGTGCTAGACCAGACAATGGCGTAATACGTATGGGATATGGGAGTATTTAGAATAGCAATGTTTAATTTACTTGATTAAGAGGTGCGAATGTGCGTCAGGCCATGGCCTACTAAAGATACGGCCCTATAAGTCGGTTTTGACTGGTCCGAGTTAACAGGCCTATTGTTTAAAATATTGCCCATTATTAACACATAGTCTCGCATTGTTTTGCGATTGTTACGTAATTTAAAATTGCATTTTTTGCTTTGTCTGTCCTTACTGTAGTATGATATTATACATGAAGATAACGATACGAAGATTTGAAGATTAGGAAGAAGTACAAGAAATCGTGATACAACTCTATTCTGGTATATTTTTGTTTGTTTGAAGATAGTAAGAATGGTAAATAAATGTGCCGCTTATGGTTGCAAATCTGACTATGCCTCAAATCCCGAAAAGCTGTCTGCGTTTGCGTTTCCATTCGACAAACCCGAGTTATTAAGGCAATGGATTAGATTTGTAAATGACCCCAATTTTTACCCAACGAATAACAATGTGATGTGCATCAAACATTTTGAACCGCAGTTTTTGATCCTTGGGAAATGTAGAAATAAATTGAATTGGCAATTGAATCCTGTCCCCACAATACCGTCCGAGATTGCCCTTGCTGAGAAAGCATCTTGCTTACCAACGGTTGAAATAACCAGAAAGCCCCCTCTTAATCGACCGTATGCTGAATATGAAATGAATACCTTCATAAGTCGTGACCAAATTGCTCACTTTGATCAATTAACTGCAGGTACTTGTCCACCAGGGTATACTTTTCGAAAAACCGGGGATCATGTGTTGTACTACAGGCTTGATTTTGAAATTTATTTTCCCCGAGTACTTGGTGCGATAAAAGTAGACAAAGATTTGCACGTAAAGCTACAATACTGTTGCAATCCGGTACCATTGCCGCCTTGGTTTACAGCAAGGGGTAAAAAACTTGTTAGCTTTTCCCAATTAGATAATTTTCCGGCATACCTTGGGAGTTTTCAGTCAGAGAAACCATCGTTATTACAGGAAATGGAAAAGCGACAACATTACAAAGCACAAGGTCGCCCACCATATTCTGCAGCCATGGTCAGATTTAGTCTTGCGCTTCGCTACACATCTGCCCAGGCATACAAACTTTTGCTGGAAAAATTCCCTTTGCCTTCATTTTCGTTGCTTAGTAAAATTAAACAAGGAAATCTTGACATCCATAAGGCTGCGCTTCTGCTAAAAAATGCTGGAGAAATATCTGAAGACGTGGTGCTTTTGGTAGATGAAATGTATCTGCAAAAATCTGCCCAATTTCAAAGTGGTGAATACTTTGGTGCTGACGAAGATGGAAATTTGTATAAAGGCATTGTTGTATTTATGATTCAAGGCTTAAAATCAAGTACTCCTTTAGTTATACGTTCTTGTCCGGAGTCTAAAATCGGTGGAGAGTGGTTATCTAATAATTTATCACAATGTATCGCTGAAGTGGCTAATGTTGGATTTAGAGTAAGAGGTATTGTTGCAGATAATCATTCTTCAAATGTTGCTGCTTATAACTTTCTGTTAAAACAGTTTCCATCCAAAAACCGTACTCGAATAATCATCCTGATAATGCAACTGATACATATCTGTTTTTCGATAACGTTCATTTGGTAAAAAATGTCCGAAACAACTTATTAAACGCTAAAAAGTTTGTCTTCCCATCAATTTCATTCCAGATCGGAAAAACAAATATCAACTGTGCTGCTGGGTATATATCATGGGCCGACCTGCACAAAATATATGATAAAGATAGCTCATTAACTGGTAACTTAAGGAAAGCCAATAAACTAACATTCACATCACTGCATCCACAAAACAACAAGCAAAATGTTTCTCTAGCACTTGCATTATTTCATGAAAACACAATTGCTGGCTTACTTTTCTGGAGTGGTTTGCAAATTGGCTGGAATATTGGTTTTCAACAAGTTGCAGCGCGTTCTGCTTTTCAAAGCAAACTTCTGCTGCTTTAATCCGAACCATTCGTTCACAATGTTACTTAGTTCGAGATTTGCTGGATGAAAGCTATGACTATGTGATAATGGGAAAGCTTCAAAGCGACCCGATTGAACGGCGATTCTCCCGATATCGCCAAATGAGCGGCGGAAAATTTCTTGTTGGTTTGCGTGAAGTATCTGCATCCGAAAAAATTTTAACATGTCGATCTTTGTTGAAAGCGGATATAAGTTTTTGGGACGAAGATGTTCTCGTAAAAAAATACCCATCAATTACTACACAATTTGTTTCTAAACTTGAAGAGATGGAGGATGATGTTAACGTAGTGCAGTTGTGTAAAGACAGTTTAGAAGTAACTCACGTGATTGCAGGATATGTTGCTAAAAAGTTAATCAAAAGATCTAAATGTGACGAATGCAAGCATGCCTTCCCTGCCAAAGAGTGTGACTCGCCATATTTTAATATTTTAAATCGTGGCGGTCTGACCATTGCCTCAGCTGAGCTGTCTCAATTTGTTTGCAAAGGTTTTGCCACACTTCATCTGATTGATGGCGTTATTATGAAATTTGTTAATGCCAATTTTACTGTAAAGGATGCAGCTGAATACGCCCTTAAAAAGTATTTAACGAATTTTAATCTTGTGTGCAGAGAACATCAAGAATGGGCTGTTAAATTTGCTGTTAAAATAATAATTAACATATTTTATAACAAAAAACAAATTCTTGACAACAACTCTGTGCGTAAAAATGTTTTAACGGAATTTAAAAAGCGCCAAAGAACAAAGTAAATTTTCTGTGTTTTTACCGTTTTCGTTTTTGTAAATAACTGCGTTCGTCTTATAATTTTCTTGATTTTATATGTTCTGATGTTTACATATTATACGTTGATTGCTTTTATTATTGTTTTACATTAATAAACTATTTAAAAAGTTCACATTTTGAATTACGTAACAATCGCAAAACAATGCGAGACTATGTGTTAATAATGGGCATTATTTTAAACAATAGGCCTGTTAGCTCGGACCAGTCAAAACCGACTTATAGGGCCGTATCTTTAGTAGGCCATGGTCAGGCATGTAAAAAAAACAAAAGTACGACCGATACTGATTCGTATTTAAACTTACGTGGCAGTTTCCTAAATCGTAGACGCATGCGTTCTGCTTACGCCAATGTTTTTTACGAATGCTAAAATCGTGTTAAAAATACTAAATTCGCACAGTGGTGTTTTAGTTTTTTACTTATATTTTAACGAATTTTCTCCTGCTGCCCCACTGACGGTGTTTTTTGGCTATAAGCCAACGATTCCTCGTGCGGTCTTGATAATTAAAGAAGTTCAATCTAGTTTCGTTTTTTTTTTCCGATTAAAGCCAGATTACCGCGACGATTTCAACTTGCAACACACACAAACTGTCAGATAAACATTTGCGGGTAAAACGTTTTTCTGCTCATAAAAAAACAGCTTTCCTGATACAAATACGGCGCAGTTTCATGTATACCATACTTCTCAAACTGTATTCGGTCAGCATACAAATTTTTAACGAAAGCTAGTTTAAAATACTATAAAACTTATCAGCGATCACCGAGACACCGACCGCAGTTTACGGCAACCGAGGCAACCAACTTCCTCTTTTGAAATTACCGGGAATTTAGTGGCGGTTTAAGAATGCCTGTGTTTGCAAGTAATTCCCGAACATACACGTGTCGAAATACTGGTTTATATTGCTCACGAAATACGCATTCGTCACAATTTCTATTATTGCGAAATAGCTAGTTATGTTACGTCACAATTGCAAATGTCTCTTGGCTGTATAAATGCGGGATTTATGATAAAATAAACTGTTTGTTACGTCAGAACTGCACGAATAGGTAACTTACGTTAACATTATACGATTTGTTACGCAGCCGACCAAGTAAATAAAGTCCAGGCTACTAAAATATCGAGCGGTATTACACTTGCAAATTAAACCACGTTACATTGCGATAAGCGTTAAGATACATCCGAATTAAATTGTGTTTGCGTGTTTGCCGCACTCCCACGCAATAGCAAAACTCTACGCCAATGGGTACAACTACAATTTTTATGCAAAAAAACAAAAAAAATCAATTTTTTCATGTTTCCCAAAGGAATTCAAAAAAATGTTTTAATTAAAACTGTACAGTTACTTGTTTTAAACAATAAAAAAATTAAATTTTATTAAAATAAAATTTTTAACATTAGTTTTTACAACAATTTTTTTTTTTTTGCAAATTTTTTTTTAAAAAATTTTAAGTTTATAATGGTACAACTACAATTTTTATGCAAAAAAAACAAAAAAAAAAACATTTTTTTCATGTTTTCCAAAGGAATTCAAAGAAATTTTTTAATTAAAACTGTACAGTTACTTGTTTTAAACAATAAAAAAATAATTTTTATTAAAAAAAAATTTTTAACATTACTTTTTACAACAATTTTTTTTTTTTTTGCAAAATTTTTTTTAAAAAATTTTAAGTTTATATTGGTACAACTACAATTTTTATGCAAAAAAAAACAAAATAAAAATCAATTTTTTCATGTTTCTCAAAGGAATTCAAAAAAATGTTTTAATTAAAACTGTACAGTTACTTGTTTTCAACAATAAAAAAATTAAATTTTATTAAAATAAAATTTTTAACATTAGTTTTTACAACAATTTTTTTTTTGCAAAATTTTTTTTTTAAAATTTCAAGTTCATAATAATAAAGTTTTAAACAAAAAAGCTTAGGATGCAAATTTGATCATGAAAAGTGTGCTTTGCTTGTAATCGATGAAATGTCTATTCAGGGTAAAGATAAATTAATGATTAGTGATTGTTAACCTGTTACTATAACCTATCTGAAAAGTGGTGTTTAAAAAAGAAACCAAAGAGCTAGTCGGCCATGTTGATTTTGGTGATGAACAGCTTACTTCTTTGTCAAGCAATGAGAATTGCATAGCTAACCACGTTCTTGTTCTCTATTTGAGAGGTTACAATAGCTCAGTTGTGTTACTAAACATAGGCCTATGTACTAACATAAATTTTACGAACCCAGGAATTACAAACAAAGACCTTGATGGGGTAGTAGCATACTTTGCAACCAAGTCATTGTGTACACAGTCTTTATTTTTTACAATTCTTGAGGCAATTCTTCAACTTGAAATGGCCATTATTAAAATATATGGTATTGCTAGTGAGAAATGTGTGACTGTAAAACATAATGGCATTTGTTAAGTTAAAATGTATTTATTAACAGGGGATGGTTTGGCAGTCAACAAAACAACATTCTCCTTGTTGGCTTAAAATGAAACCAACTCACTGTCTTACAGAATGAAAAATCCTTGTGATCTTACCCGGTAGTAACCAAGAAGCAAATGATTATTTTTGTAACCATTTTCTGTTGACAGATATATATACTTTATACAAGATCCCCCACATGTATTAAAGACAGTCAGGAACAATCTTTTGTCGAAAAATAAAAATTTGTGGAATAACGGAAGCATATCATGGGAACCAATACGACAGCTGATACTACAAGATATTAAATTACTACCTAGACGTTTTCCAAAGTTGACATATTCACATGCATGTCCAAATTCCCATGAAAAAATGAAAGTTAATTTGGCTGCACAAGTGGGAAATTAGATTTTTGTTGTATAATGTATTTTTCTATCTGTGATTGTTGTTATAGGTATTGTCTGAAACTGTGGGATTGGAGTTAAAAGCAAAAGGGTACACACAGATGTCTGACTTTGTTTTAAAAATTGATCACTGGTTTGACCTACTCAACACAGGCTTGTTTGAATACAAAAGAAAATTAAAGCCACAGCTTAAACCTTATACAAACATTAATGATGAAAGAATAACATGGTTAACAACAACATTTCCAGGTACCCGTTGAGCAGTTACATTGGAAAATACCTATATACCACATAACTAACTTATTGATTTTTAGAATATATCAGCAACTGGAGAAAACAAGCTGAGAGCCGTTCCGATTTCCATGAATCAATGGTTTTATCAAAAACAACAGAGGAGGGGTTAATAATGACTTCGAAGTCAATAGCTGGAATAATTGTGCAGACTCTAAAAAATGGAGCTGAATTTGTGATTACACGACGTTGTAATCAAGGTATTCTTTTTGCATATATTCAGGTCAACTGATGACATTATTAAATAAGACTCAACTATCATTTATATTAGATTGCCTAGAGTCCTACTTTGGACATCTGCTAATGTTAGGCAGAAGGTCAACCAATCCTTCACTGTTTGAATTTGGTTATAATGTTAACGCCATCAAATGTAGGCGAAGTCCAGCAACGTGCAACATTGTGAAGGTACTTGAGACTAGATTTTTGTTTACAAACATATGTGACCTATAGAAACTGCAAAATCATTTATTGCTAAGTATACGCATAACATAATTTTAAAACTAACCAAACTATAACAATGACTGACAAAAACAGTTCAAAGGGAAACTGAAGTCAAATTTTATAAATGGAATACAGATAGTACTTACAGAGTTGAAACTACATTTCCAGTTGTTTTCTTCAAAACGGTACCGCTTTCGAGTTAATCTCGCTTGACAGATTGACTCTCAAGCGAGAAGCACCTTTGCTGTCACCGGTGAAAATATAAATGACAACAACTCGAAAACGGTACCGTTTCGAGAGAAAAATGTGAAATTGGAGAACCAACTAAGTAAGGACCATCTGTACACAAATATTAAAACTTGACTTGAGTTCCCCTTTAATTAAATTTAGGAAAAGAAGATTATGGCTTGTTGGTTCTGAGTTTTTTTCTCAAGGCACCATTAGCTTTGGAATTTACAGAAATTTGAGTAACACGTTTGGCATGACCGTAACCTATAATTATAATGTATGTTTTTATCAATTTGATACCAACTTTATGGATTAGAAATTCAGGATATTGGTTACCTAAATAAATCAAGTGATCCATGCTTACTTTCACTATTGTTTCTGTTATTGGAATTTGTTTAACGCTGCTAGAACTAGAAATAATATTGTTTAAAATCCGTTGTGTTTCCTGTAGAAGATGGACAATGCTTGTTGCCGCGGGCCACAAGCCACCACGGTTGCTCTTGAGAGTAAGACTCTGGAAGCTCCCCACTGCTCAGCTCTTTAATCAATTGTCTGAAAAGAAATGTTTTCTCATTTACATTAAACAATGCATTTATAGTTATATTACACTCACTGCTCCATTGGGTTGCTCGCTTAATAATAAATTTTCCTCAGTATTCTTCCTCCAATGTATGAAATTACATCCAATTGTTCTTTGCTGATATTGTCACAGCAAAATGGCTTTGGCGCGTTTATTAGGCTTTGAACTATTTGAGGCAACATGGAGCCTAAAATAAACTTTAGGTCTGCGTCTCCAAATTTCTGTTAAAAAAATAATCAATTCCAAATACAAAAATATCAATAACTAAATTACCTGGGCATTCGGAGACCAATGAATCTCAGAACTAAAATCAGTCTGGAGCAATTCAGATATTTTTTTTAGTAAAGTATTTCCAGTAAAATTGTCAAATATAAAAGCAATTTCTTGTTGCACTTTATTTGGCAAAACAAGCCAAGAAGGATATTCACAGTTCTTGGCAGCATTGGTGAAAATATCAAAAAGATTCAAATTTAACTTAGAGAACTGGTGTAATTTTTCCTTGTGCTTTTCCATTGATTTCATTGACGAAAAAGTTAAACCACAATTCTCAGAGAAAGTTGTTGACCTGGCGTACAAAAATCCCAGAAGTTTTACATTAAATAAAAAAAGTGTAAACTATCACTTACGTCATTAAATTGTATTGTAACTTCAATGAGGTTACGGTCAAACAGATCAAGATCCATATTATTTAATCGAAGGCTTTGTGTAGAATCCGTACGTGTCTGTACTAGGTTAAAAGTACGTTCGTAATATCGTAGTGTAAACGTCTGAACAAAACGTTATTGCGGCGTAGGCTCTGTCCTTTGCTGTGACTATGACGTCAGAAAGGTCCTTTGAGCCAACTGTTGATTGCAGGCGTTTAGCGACTAGCGATGTGAGATCGGCTAGCGTGGCTGCGTGTTCTGAGACTTGCCGCTAAGTCTAATTTTGCTCCTTGATTAAGGTTAACTAACCAAGCAATAACTGGTTTGTTGATTATTTATTACCACGGTTATTAACACAAGGGCGATACTGATGCAATATACAATCACGATAAGAAACTCGAACGCCTAACCCCTTGTATAAGCAGTGGTTAAGATCTAAGTTCTCTTTGACTGATGAACTCTGGTTGGTCTTGGTTGAGTCTGCATCGTCTTTCGGTACACTGCATAGCACTACACGTGCTGCATGCAGTGACTGCGTGACTTGTTGACCGGTTGACCCGTTTTCTGATTGAATCGTCTAGTCTTTTATAGCAGTGGTTCCCAACTCGTTTTTAAGGCGACCCATTTTAAAAATAAATTCAGTTCGGTAAAATCTTGCGACCCAAGCATATTGTCGTAAAATTTTAAAAGCCATACAAGATTGCATTGCAAACGGGTTATCCTTTAGCTGGTGGTCAGTGACAATTTTGGTTTCTAAATGTCTTATAGACCTTACTGATACCCACTGTTTAATTATTTTTGCAAAAAAATCGGGTGTTCGTGTCCAAAATTAACTTTAAAAATGCGCGAAAACATGCTTCGTCACCGTAATTTGCCTGACCTGCGTAAGGTTAACGCTTTATTACGTCACATTAGCGGTATGTTACGTCACAATAGTGATATATTACGTAAAAAATTATCAGGCGACCCAACTTTGGGTCGCGCCCCACGTGTTGGGAACCACGGTTTTATAGTGTTTTGGAGCTGACGTCACATGCTTTCGTCACAGCATGGTTCGTCATCTGCGTTCCTTTCTCTTTTGTGTAAGAGCTCAAATGTTCGTCCAAGGAGTGTCCGATAAGCGTCCTGGCCGTGGGCGTTTTATCGTTCCGAGAACTTCGCCGATGATCGCCATCGTTGTCGTTTAGAAGGGTGATTTGATGCGCTATTTTGTGCTCCTACGTCACCATCGTGTGCGAATAGCTCGTTCATCAATTTCTGATTAAATACTTTCGGCATAGCTTATAGCTTTGAACGCTGGCCTTGTTAAAATGATGGATAATTTGTCACGAGTACATGACATGATGCAATATTGTGAAATATTGGTGCAGTATTAAGAAATAACATGCAATGTTCCTAAATTATAACCTGAACTTTACAACAAAGTTTACTTTGTTTTTTTCTGCTGTCGGTACCAAACTACAACCTAAATGTAACGTTGTGAATGTTGTAAACACGTTTTGTGTTTGCTGGGAAGGCTCTGTCGAACCTTAGAATCAACAGCTTATCGTACATGAAACATTGTATGCCTTACAGCAACTGGCAAATGGAAATCACGTACGACTACACTAGATACCTGGTCATTCTGACCAATCGGGGAACGAGTTTGCTGACAAGTTAGCTTGTGATGGTTCCAGTAACATATTCTATGGCCCATAGCCAGGTTTACCCATCCCCACTAGCCGATGTAAATCGGACCTGTCTCTTTGGGTCCTAGCCAAACACCAAGAAAAATGAACCAAACATGACAGCTGCAGGCAGACTAAGGAGTATAGAAGAAACATTAGCAACTCTTGAAGCTGCCAAGGAGAACGTTACGTTCCATTCTTCAAGTGATAACAGGGCATGGCATGTTTGCCATTCATCTGCATAAACTTAAAAAAAAGTAAGCATCCCATCTGCCCTGTCTGTGACAAGGAAAATGAGACATCCTTTTAATATGTTGGCACATGCCCAGCGTATGCGAACGCAAGACGGGAGCATCCAACCTTGACCGAGCTGTCAAGGGAAGATATCCAATCAATCACCATTAAAGCCCTTGTCGCCCACCTCCGGGGGAAGCAGCGGTGTCCTTAAACTGGGAAGGTGCATGCAGTAGCACCCCGGGTGTTGGGGTAATGGGCCAATCCTGGCCTAAATCCTAAGACCCATGATGTACCACGCTGTGGGACCTCACCCACATAGAATAGAAACCCAGGCCCGCATTTTTTAAAGAACTTAATGTTTCATTTTTTAGGTATTACGTATGAAGCGCTTTAACATATTCGAAGCTGGTTCGTGCGAATCTATATAGTAGGGTGAGGGAAGATGGACATTTTGTCAGGTGAGGGAAGAGGGACATTTTGTCAGACAAGACCTTTTTTTAACTCTTTTTACGGACCCCTATTTAATGATAATCAGGAAAATACGGTTTCACTTGATATTCGACAGTATTATTAGGCCTTTATAAAACTCCTGTCAAACCTGATTACTGTTTTTAAATATTAAAAAAATGTAAAATAGAAACAGTATACTTTGAACAGGTAAAAAAATGCGAAATAGTAAGGTGCTATTTTTGAATGATTGCTAAATCATAATAAAGCCGAAGAATTTTTTTAGTTTGCGTGTGCGAACGATTAAACTTGTTTCATAGCTTCATAAAACAACCTTGAATATTTCGTACAGTTTGATTTTGTCTCATAAAACTAGTTTTAGTTTTGTTAAAAAACACTGAGATATAAGCATAAGGAAAATAGGCATGGGTCAAAATGACTTTAATTTGAGATAGAAAAAAAAATATATATATATCAGTTTAACATAATATATATATGAAGTTTACATGGCAATGAAATTAGCACAGCCTGTTAAATTCGGTAGGTTAACTACAAGTTGCAGAATAATGCTAATGTAAATATATTTCAATTTAGAGTCCCATCTTCCCCCACATTGTAGTTTTGTATGTTTTCATTGCCAAACTTTAAAAAGTTTGCTTTTAATTTAGTAATTTATACCTCAGTTTTTCAACTATAAGATACTGATATAATAAAAAGATAATATTTTGAAAATATATTCGAAATTTGGTCATTTGCACTTGGTGATAATTTGTGGCTTGTGCCAAAAACAGAGGAGTAATACCCAATTTGTAGCAAAAATAAAAACTTTATTAACAGTTAGAATAAATTTTCTGTTATTACAAATTCATATACATTTGTAGGATACAATATTTATCCATTGATGTTCGAACATTACCCATTGTCGTTTAAACAATACCAATTGTTATGCAATAATATAATGTATAGGTAACATGTTAAAAACTATAGCAGTTGGGCAAGAAAAAGAATGTTTAGACTTAATTTTCAAAGCGTACAGTATTATTACGTGTTATTTGCATATATTCCTAATTATAAATACACTTATTAATCAAAATTAACAATGGTTTTAAACTGTCCCATCTTATCCTGTGTGTTTTCGAATTTGTAAAATTTCACCTGTTGTGCAGATCGCTAAATAACTTCTCATGTGTTTTATTATATTTTATTAAATTGGTGTTAATTATTTAAGAAATAATAATACTAATTCGTGGTATTTCCCAAAAACTGTCATTTAATTTGATTTTGAAAATATTTGGCAATATGTGCTTAAGTTTCCCCCATTGCATTATAAATATGTTTTTATGACAAATATTACCATTTATATTCAAAAAAAAATTGATTCTTTTTTTAATGAAAATGATATGTTAGTGACCTACATAGATGTGTGCGTAAGTTATATTTTCGCGAACATACTAGAAAATTTAATATTTATTTATATGATTCGAGAAATATGACCGATACTTGTCTGTTTTCTGAACCCAGTCCCGCATGTTTTTAAAGAAAATAAAGTTTTATTTTTTAGTTATTGTAGCGCTATAACATATTCAAAGCTGGTTTGTCCGAAGATTTTATAAATATGTTTTTATGACGAATATTAATATTTATAATTTAAAATGAATTAAAATTAGTTATTTTTTTTGATGGGAATGATATGTGGTGACCTACATAGATGTATGCGTAAGTTATATTTTTGCGAAAATTTCAAAAATTTAAGATTTATATGATTCAAGTTATGATAATATTTTACAACCCCTTTTTTAAAAAAACTGTTTTATTTTTTAGGATTTAAGCTGGTTCGTGCGAAAATTCTATAAACATGTGTTTATGGCGAATATTAATATTCATAATTAATATTTTTTTTGCATTTTATTTTTTTAATTTAGAATTGATGCCGCTGGGGTCTAGTTAGTATAGTGTCCAAATTTTAGGTTGGTGGCACCAGTAGAAGGTATCAAAAATGGCCGCTATAACATCTGTATTCTAGGATCACCTTGGTTGAAAAAAGACCATTTCTATTAACATCGTTTTTAGTAGGTAAAAACAGAAAGCTTTATATGCTTGTGAGAATACTGTTAAAGAATTGTGTAATATTTTTAGTTTATTTTTAAATGAGTAAAACAGTTACAAAAGTGTTCTATTTTACCCCTTGTTGCACCAAGTACCTTACTGTGTGTTAAAACTTGTAAGGGAGCATGAGTGTATAGAACAAAACACCTATGTTATAAAGGCTGATGTTGCCCCATCACGGAAGTATAAAACTAATTAGATTCATTATCTAAATTTTTCTGATAAATAAAAGCCAAGCTCACGCTAGCCATTTGAGAGGTTTTTAAAAATATTAAGATTAAAGTGATCTTAGTACATGCCTTTATTGTTTGTACATGAAAATGTAATGTTTTTGCTCAGCTGACAAAACTCAATATTTAAGTGAAAAAGGTTATGAATATACTTTTCATATTAAATGTTTTTGGCCAAATTCCATTTTTTAAAGATGTATTAGCGCAACAACATATCCAAAGCCAGGTGTAAAGAAGTTCAATAAATACATAAGTATTTATATTCATTATATTCATAAGAAATATTTAAGCGAAACAAAATTTTTAAAGTGTTATAACCAAAATCAAATATTTTCTTAAAAGCATTACATCTGTTTCTAACTTCATGTCCAAAAAATGGGAAACTTCATGTTCAATAAATGGGAACTATTTTGTTATTGTCTGGCAAACCTGATACTATGTGTACTACATACATCCTTGAATATTTTTTACCTTTTCATTTAATTCACCGTGAACTGTTTGGCAACCTGAAACATATATAAGAGTATTTTGTAATAAAACCTGATATTTTTGACTTTTCGAATGTTAAAATGATGTAAGTAACACACAACAAATGGAAGCAAACTTAACTCCTACAGAAGTATCCACTTGATAATATTTTAATGTAAGAAAACAAATTGGACCAATGGAATGGACTTTATAATATACTTTTAAATATTAGAAATTCTCCAGTTTCCTATATCAAACTTATTGAAAAACTTGCAAATCAATGACATTCCTGAAACCCCAACCTTCACAGTGATCAAAGAGATGACAGTTTTCTGTCCCTTGGACTCCTGCTTCTAGACCTAAAGTAAAATATAAATAGTTCAAGTCTTGCTGAAGGGCAGATGAAACATCAGAAATACACTAGGCTACTACTTCTTTATACTAGATATTAGGGGTACACTTGATAGCAAAAGTAACAGAATCTTTTGTTTTAATTTGTAGCTATTTTTAAAACGATTGCTCCATAAAATAATGTTTCTCACCCCAATACATCAACCTTTTTAGCAAGGATGCCTGCCTTAAGCCTGATTTCTTTATATTTTTGATACGTTTGGTAACTCTTTATTCATCGCTAAGGAAAATTAATCAATCACAAAATACACATTACGATGTGCTAATTCCACCATTGAACGTATTAATAAACTCCTAAATTTCCATTTTTTGGAAATAAGTTTAGATCCTAAATCATAACACAAGATCTTTAAATGAATCCTCGAATGGAATCCTAAAATGAGAACACTTTATCTTTAAGATCCTAAAATAAAAATACTTTTATCATATTTATCGTAAGGTAAGGCAAACTCTTTACCGGTTTGATTCTTTTATTTGTCTCTTCTTTGAACTTGATGATTTTTCATTTGAAGGGTGAAGGTATTTTTTGCTAAAAGTAAAATACGAATAATGAAATTTTAATACATAGCACAGACCAATCAAGACTTATTAAAACATTTATAAAATGTTTTTAATAAGTGTTTATGCTAGCCAAAAAATAAAAAAAACTATTTTGTTTATAGATAGCACAGTTTATAAGATGCTGAGTCAAAATCGCTTCTAAGTTTCTTTTTGTGTTGTGGCTCTAGACTTGATTTAAATAACATTATTAGCCTGTTCACATGGCCAAACGAAAAAGAGACTTTTTGTAAAAAGGCTGGGCCAAAAAAAGAGGCATTATTTGGCCAAAATTGGCGTGCGTTTACATGGCCATTCAGCACCGTTTTTTATTATTTAGTTCGCATGTGGGACTTCCCCGTGAACGTAACTTTTTGGTTTAGTATGATATTGGAATCAAGTTTGAGCAATATGGATAGTAATTTTTCTGTTGCAATTTATCGAAGAACCATGTTAAAGTTAGTACGGCAAAGAAGAAAAATGATACTAGGTTGGAAACAAAAGAGCTAGGAGACGGAAATTTTGTTAATTAAAACTACTTTTGTTTTGCTTAAGAAAGCACAACGTTTTTGGATGCTGCAAAGGTGAGTTTATTTATACCTAAGTTTGTGTTTACAGTTCTGACATTAAACATTTTAAGGTCATCGCGGTGGTGGGAGTTCGTTAGCAATAACTACACTGATGAGTTCTGATTTAAGGATTTTAGATTATCAAAAAACACCTTCAATCAAATTGTTGACATGGTGAGAACTGAATTAAGACCAGGTAAAGTACAAATTGGTCTATACATATATATATATATAAATATATGTATACACATTAAATTCTATGTTATTTAATCCACAAGTAATGCATACTTAAACTTCTTAGATGAAAGGTCTGTTCGACAACCAATTCCTGTGGAAAAAGTGGTTGCTATAGCATTGTTTCAAGGTCTTCTGGTGAATACAGAACAACCGGAATTGTTTTTGGAGTTTCTAAAGCTTCAGTTCACAAATGTTTGCATAGGTATGCCATATTGCGGTTGCTCCACCGAGTCATGGTTATGCTGACTACATAAATTGCAAAATGTTTCCTTCTATAGTTCTCCAAGCTGTGGTTGACGGACAGTACAGGTGATTATTTAAAATATTTTAATGAAGAAAAAAAAATATGTTACCAGATTTTGTTTACAGATTTCTAAACATTAATGCGTGTATGCCGGGATCGAGTCATGATGCTGCAGTATTAAAGCAATCGAGCATATACAGAATGGCACAATCTGTATTGCCTGTAGTAAGTATAAATTGTTTGCAGAATGTTATGGAAGTTCACATTCATTTCAAGCGTAATTGCCAGGATCCATATTTATAAATGATGTAGAGATTCCATTAATGATTGCTGGGGATGCAGCATATCCACTTCTTCCTTGGCTAATGAAACCATATGTGGGAACCAACTTGACAGATTAACAAATGTCATTCAACTGTTACCACAGCAGTTCCAGGATTGTGGTTGAAAATGCCTTTGGAAGATTGAAGGCAAGGTGGAGAATCTTGCAAAAACCTATTCCTGTTGCTGCAGCTCCTATGGTACTTACTGCTTGCTGTATTCTCCACAATATATGTGAAAACCAGCAAATGCCAGACCCACCAGAATTTAATGTAGTGCAAGAAAATGCTGTACGCAATGCTACAATAAGCCGAAATGAGCGAAGCTTGGTTCGCGACACAATTTGTAAATTTCTATCTGACAATTACCCATTGAGAACAAGTTCTCGTTTTTGAATTTTATTGAAAAGGACAATTTTGTGAAAAAACAGTACGATGAACTTAAAATGTAAAAACTGAGGTAACAAATGAAAAGAAATGTACTTGAAAAAACAGTGCGAAACATGTAAATGCAGCGAAAGAAAGTGAAAACTGTAAAAATGTACCTACATTAGAATGAGCTTATTCATTCGGAGTCATTTTTTCTTTGCAGTAATGCCTCAATCAGTTTGTTATTTTGATCTTCCATTGGTTTTATTATTTTGTCATTTTCTTTTTCCACCAATTTTCTGTCCTTGTCACCTTCATCTTCCATTGATTTTAATATTTTGCCCCACCCATCTTCTTCAAGTGCTGAAATTACAAACAAAATTGTTAATAAAGAAAGCTCAGTATAAGGAAATTGTCTGTCCCTGCATAATAAATATTTCTGATCTGATTATATACTGCTTATTATCTATTTAGCAGGACTGTCCTACCTCTTTTCTTATGTCTCCTCTGAGATCTTCCAGATTCTCCTGAAAGTAATCTTTGTTTAGTGGGCCTTTTTACACCAATGATATTTAAAGAATGGTTACTGAACCTGATATAAGTAAATCTTCCTGTGCTTCGGTTTCAATACTGCTATCATGTGTACCTGCCTGGGAAGCTGAACCAGGCTCCTGTTGTACTTCTGCCTCATTAGACGGACCAGCCTCTTGTTGTTCTTCTGCTGGATAGATTATGTTTTGTATGTTTTGAAATGAAACTTTTGGCTCATACATTAACATACCTCCTACAGCTTCTAATATTATGTAGTTGTGATCCATACTTAGTTCCTCTGGTAGGAAGATATCCGTTGTTGTATTTTCACCACTTGGATTTATGGCAACATCAACAAATCCAGTCCCTGTAACATTTAGGATTTTAAGACTGTGATGTTTTACTTTTTGTGAATATACACAACTACCTGAAGTCGAAGGAATGTCCTCAACTTCATTTAATTGAATTGAGTCAATGCCTCCACTTGTAGTTGTCTAAAACATAATAACATATTAAACTCCTTATAGCAATGCCAAGCAAACAAAATACAACAACATTTCTTTACATAATAACTTAAAGTTAGACTTACTACTTGTCTTGGTCGAGTCGACAACAAATTATGCATTTGTTCAAAATACGTCCAGGACAAAGCACCGGATGACCCTTCACCTGATTTCGATAACTTCCTGCTGTATTCATTGTATGGTTCCCTGAGTTTCTTCCATTTGTTTTTCAATTGTAATCTTAACCAATTAAATATTAATGTAATATTTGTGTAGTTTTGCGTTATAGTTAATTATATATTTCTAACATATTTCTTTAAATAATAAACAGACATTACATTATCTAGTTATGGCACTGAAGCAAAACCTTACTTTGTAAATGTGTAACCATTCAATTCCATTTGCTTGTGCACGTTATCAAACAAAACCGTTTTTCTCATCTTTTTAGAATCCATTTTGCTTATCAAACCACACTGATCAACAATTGAAATCAAACATTTTGTGCTGTCCACTGTCCATTTTGCTCGATTTGTTAGACTCATTCTTTTAGTAAATATTTATTTGTCAATAATCTTAATCCCTATATTTATACCCAAATATATATATATATATAAATTATGATTTTAAGAACCTACATGCTGCTTCTGCTTAAAATCAGTACAAAACGTTTGTGTCAACTACCTTTTTATCTAATAAAAAATAATTATTTTAAACTGAAACTTCGTTTTTGGTTGAAAACCATATATATTAAACTAGTTTATAACTAAACATTGTCTAAAACCTCACTGCAAATAGTAAAAACAAGCATCTGCAACCTCCAGGCTAAATATGAACTGACGCGCGCGCTGTGAAATGCCTCTTTTTTTCGAGACTTTTCTCATCTGGACTACCTCGCGACTTGGTCCGAATTTGCCGTCTTTTTTTAAAGTGACTCAGCAAATATTTGCCACTTTTTCCGAAAAAAAAGCGGTAAGCCTTCTTTTTTTGGGCCATGTGAACGGGCTATATATGTGATGGTAGTGCATGTCAACATTAAAAGCAAGAAATCAAGCAGTTAATCAAACCTTGAAAAATAAATAATAATGCAACAAAGAATAAATCAAGTATCAGAAAAGAAAATATATATCTAAAAGAAGGTGAAAACAGCTGATATAATAACTTAAATTTTTATATTTACAAAAATTCAGAATAATTTTCATTTTAAATTAAGAACCTTGACTGGTCTTCTTCTTGGTCAGATACATCCAGGTCATATTTTGATGTGTCAACGTTTCCCTGTTTAATAGTTAACTCATCAATTTAATAAAGCTGGAAGCTACAACAACATAATTAAAAGTACACATTTTGGGCAAACTATAAATTTAAACTGGCCACTTTTTATCTTTAATAATTCTTATCAACCCAAACAGCCACATTTATTTTTGATACCCAAAATTGTCTATTTTATTGAAACTTTAAAGACAAGTCAAGAACCATGACATGACTTCTGTCCCAGTAACTGTTTGGGACTTAATTGAACATACTAACTTGCACATCACATGGCCAAAAAAATATGTGAAATTTGTGGAAATCCCCCCGATTTTATAATTTTAACATCACAATAACAATTTTAATAGTAAATATTTTTAAATTAAAAGTTGATTTAAACATTTTTTTAATTATTTAATAAAATTTAAACATTTTTTCATACCAGATGAGCCTTTGAGAGAGACCAAAAATCAATGACCAATTAAACAATAAACTATATTTACATCATCATCATCGTCGTCGTCTTCTTCCAGCTTGTATTTCGATAAATCTGCATCACTGTCATCACTTTCATCCTCTTCACTATCTTCCCTGTTTTCAATTTTACGATCAGTTAATTGATTTTCAATTGACTTCTTTCCACGATTTTTCTTTAATCTTCCATATATGTCATATTCATCATCAGAATCCTAAAATCGTAAATTGTTTTTGTAAAACCGAAATATTCAGCTAATAAAAACTGTGTTTAAAAAACCTATATGTATATTAAGTAAACCCATTGCATTCCGAATATCTGAAACAGATGTTCACAATAATGATTGGTAAAAACTTCTACAGTCAGTTTTATTTTAAAGAGGGTTAAAAATTTGTTTTTGCCTTCGTTGTTTTTAAGTTATGTAGGTAGCCTATTATGTGGCAATTTTTACATAAATTATGTTTTTGTGTGTAAGATCCAACTTATTGATGTTGCTATATGTTGTTTTTACAGTTACATTTTGTCAATTTATTTTTTAATAAAAAGCTTTTAGCAATATTTTGCGAAAAACAACTTTCATATGTCGCCATCTGGTTAGAACTTAAGAAGTGACATAATTGATATTGTTGAAGTCAATAGAAGCATTATTTTTAAAAATCCTCCAAAAATATTTTATTGATTTCTGTAATAATTTACATTGCCTTTGTTACGTTACAAGAATAGTTTTGACAACCACAGCAACAGCCAACCTTCAATGCTTGTTACTCTGGTATAGCGGTTATATTGCGGCCTGATTCAATAAAAAAAACGGGTCTCTATTAAAACTACAGGTTGCAAATATATTGGTTATCTTGACCAGAAATGCTACGCGGTCATGTCCAATAGATGTCAAATGACCAAACGAGTTTAACAAACTAACTTTTGGTCCGATACCTTAAAATGTTTTTTATCGAAGTTAACCATAACTCAAAAACCATTCGAGATATCGAACCAAAAGTTGGTTTGTTAAACTCGTATGGTGATTTGAAACAATTGGACGAGACCGCGTAGCGTTTTTGGTTAAAATGGACAAAATATCTGCAACCGTTTGCAACCGCTTGCAACCCGTAGTTTTATTAGGATCCCCCAAAAAAACTGTGAAAGTTTGTCTTTTACACCGCAAGTAGGAAGTTTAATCTATTCTAAAAACATTGTTTATTACCAGCATATGTGTCGAACTTCCTGAGTATTCGTTATAACCACATTTTCGCCAATATGCAAGTCGCAAATATAGCAAGGAAAACCTAGTGGCCCGTCGCATAATTATGATTTCACATATTGGCCCGTGATACAATAATTTGGGAACCCCTGCTTTACACGGCCACGGACTGACTCCCTTGTTAAAGATGCTATGTTACACATGCTATAATTGTACCCTACGTAAATGCTATAACGACGCTCTGTAACCTACGTTACATATGGTATAATGGTATTTCTTACTGTTATATCTTATTAGTAGAAAATAACAAAAAAGCAAAACATCAATGGCAGTGTTAGCCAAATACAAATATCTTGTTAAATAAGGCTAGATACAGCAAATTAATGCAATACAAATGAATTGAACACCTCTCTTTTTTTATATTCGACTCCTTGTCTTTCATTAAATCCACCACCCAAACCAGTACGTTCCTCTTGAACACCAACTTTCGGAGTGTTGCACATATTGCAATCGTTTCGTCGTGCCCAATTCACATTTCCACATCTTTATAAATAACATGATTAAACAGTAGGCTACTAGGTATAATAATGCCAATAATGGTATACACATTGGTGTATAGTTTTGCAATTATGTTGGAGTGCTGTTCCTGCATATACACGAAAAGACAAATTAGTTCAAATGTATCGTAACGAATTGTCAGACCCTCTCACACCAGGAACACTTATTGCAATGTAACATCTTTCAAATTGTAAGTATAAATATCGCACAGTGACAATATCATAGTAGATCTGAAGATATTTACTTCGCAAGCTGCATAACAATTCGTATCATTGTTAACCCATATATACCTATTAAAGCACTATTAAATTCCTGGTAATCATTAAAAAGGAAATTCGTTGCCCGTGGAAACGTGTAAGTGTTTTTAACTGTGATTGGTAATCGCCGATTAGTTTTATAGTTTTATTAAACCAAAGAAAGGAATCCTAGTAGAGGATTTCTTGCTTAACAAGCTTCTGGTAATAATTTCAATGTTGACCGGACAAGGTTTGCCACGCGTATTATAAATAACACCATGCCGTATTATAGGCTTATAAACAGAACTTTAGTTTTACCGCCAAACTTTTAGCCCTGTGTCAGTTACGTCACTTACGCGTGTGTTACACGTGGAAATCGTCGCGCCAATCAGACTTTGATCGGGAAAAGAGAAACATGGTTGACGCGTTTCGTTGGCTTATATCCAAAAGCCTCCTGTAGTCGTGTAAATGATAAAAGCGGCACACGCAGGCGGGGGCAACATTTGACGTCAGAACGCACGCGTCAGGGAAAACTGCCGGAAAAATACAACTGCAAACCGGTATCGGCCGGATTTTAGGTATAAGTTAACATAAAACAAAACGTTACGCAACTGGCGAAGTGAATAAATACAGGATTCCAATTTTTGCATGTGCCACACGTATACAATGACGTATGTGACGTCCTAGTCAACGGGCAGGTGCGCTCAGCATACCCCAGATATTTATGAAATCGGTGCGCAAGATAGCAATTGTTTAACCTGCCAATTATTTACGACATAATAGAAAATTCACAAAATGAATATTTGCGTTATAAAAATAGGGATTAACACGTAACACGTTCATTATTTAGCATGTAAAAGATTTAAAAACGCGAGACTAGTCAGCATAGCTTTCTCTTTAATTATTTTTCGTTCGTTGTGAATTTGCTCTCTCGCAAGTAACGAATTGCAACGTCGGCAAATTTGCCGGTATTAAATTACAGCCGGTGCCGAATTACACCAGCGCCCAATATTTCCGTATCTTTGTAATGGAATAATATAAACTGCTGCAACCAGGGGGGGGCGTTTTGTTATCATGACAAGCCCCATTTCCGCAAACACGCATCCAGACAGGAAGTGCTAAAACACGTGTTGCATTCAATATTAGGGATGTGCCGAGCCGAGCCCGAACTCAAAAGCTCGTGCCCGAGCGTCTCCTTTTTTGACGCTCGGCGCTCGGCTAAAAACTGGGCCGAGCGCCGAGCCTTATGCTATAATGTTGCACGCGAGAGCGAAAAATATTAAAAATGAAAAAAGTGAAGCTACTAAGAGATAACGAGACTAGTCAGCGTAGCTTTCTCCTTAATTATTTTTCGTTCGTTGTGAATTTGCTCTCTCACAAGTAACGAATCGCAACGTCAGCGAATTTACCCGTATCGAATTACAGCAGGTGTCGAATTACACGAGCGCCCAATGTTTTCGTATCACATTTTAAATAAAAAGCCAAAAACTCTTAAACTTTTTTATAATGAAATATTATAAATTGCTGCAACCACGGTTTTGCAACCACAGGGTTTTGCAACCCCTAAGCCACCTTTACCGCAGACACGCACGCAGCCAGAAAGTGCTAAGACGCACACACACGCGTTGCATTCAATATAACATTCCTTCGCTTGGAATTAGAACAATTTTTCATTCAATTGTTACGTCACGTGTCCTATCGCAACGTAACTATTAATTATGACGTTTTATAATATAACAATCGGGAGGAATGTGCCCACTGCCCAAGTTGGCAGCCCAACCAACCACGAGATCAAAACATCGTGTATCAGCGTCACATTTTTACACTCTGCGCCGGCGTATGAAATAAAGGAAGACGCATGCGGTAGCATACATTCCACACGTAACAAACGAAGCAATCGTTGTGAATTTATTCTCGTGAAAAATGACGTAATGAAACTCTGGTTCTCGTGCGGTGCCATCAAACGATGTTTTTTGGCTTCTGTCCAAGCTCGACCGGGACGATACTTTGTAATATCATATTACAATTTATGTTGGTTTCAATTTACCGATAGCGTCGCTCCTCGCTCTTATATTTGCACCAATTAAAATTCACATAATGCGATTTACCTGCATTAAACTAATCATCAGAAACAAAAATTATACACAAACTACAGATCGTATGGAAGCGAATAAAACACGATTGTTTTCAACAATCTCGTTTGTGATGTAACGATCGTAAAGGTTTATTCTGACGTAAATAATCGTTACATTATCCAAGATAAACATGCGTAGAAACTTGCTAGTTGTGCCACTGGCTGTAACAGTTATAAATAATTTTTTAATTAAATATTTTTTGTATGAATTTTACATTTTGCAACAGTAGGAATTATAAAAAGCGAGACGCGTCTTTAACCGCAAACCACGTGTTCTGTATTATTTTGATTAGGGGCGCTTTTCGGCTGAATAGGAACGCATTCTCGTACGCCTTTCTCCTTGATGACGTCATAGGTGCTCGGGCTCGGGCTCGTGCCGAGCTTTTCGTTAAAGCTCGGCGCTCGGCGAACCCGAGCTTTTTCAACTTCAGCACATCCCTATTCAATATTACATTTTTTCGCTGGGAATTGGAACATGTTTCATTTAATTGTTACGTTACTTGTCCTATTACAACATAACTATTAATTATGACGTTTCATAATACAACAATCGGGAAGAATGTGCCCACTGCCCAACCAACCACGAGATCGAAACATCGTGTATAAGCGTCACATTTTTACGCTCTGCGCCGGCGTAGGAAATAAAGGGAGACACGTGCGGTAGCATACATTCCACACGTAACAAGCGAAGCAACCGTTGTGAATATATTCTTGTTAAAAATGACGTAATGAAACTCTGGTTCTCGTGCGCGATTTACCTGCATTTAAACTAATCATCACAAACAAAAACTACTGATCGTATGGAAACGAACAAAACACGATTGTTTATAACAATCTCGTTTGTGATGTAACAATCGTAATGCTTTATCAAAGTTATTCTGACGTAAATAATCGTACATTATCCACGATGGACATGCGTAAAACTTACACCAATGTGTTAATTGATAAAAAGACGTTTCTAATTTAGTATAAACAATGTAATATTAGTCTTAATTAACCGCATAAAGACAAATATCTAAAGCGCTTGTATCGCGTCAGAGATAACGTTGACTGGACGTAAATATATGCATGAAATACCCTTTTTAAACGCGCTGGTTGCCACACTGGCTGCATCAGTTATAAATAATTTGTAATTAAATATTTTTTTATATGAATTTTACAATTTGCAATACTGGAAATTACGAAACGAGACGTCTTTTTAACCGCAAACCTCGTGCCTTGTATTATTTTGATTAGCGACACTTTTCGGCTGAATAGGAACGCATTCTCGTACGCCTTTCTCCTTAATGACGTCATAGGTGCTCGCCGAGCTTTTCGTTGAAGCTCGGCGCTCGGCGAACCCGAGCTTTTACGACCTCAGCACATCCCTAGCATAGACTACCCTCTAAAAGGTTTTCAACATAAAAAATTGGCGCCAAAACAATAAAAAATGACTTTAAAAATGATTAAAAGTAATCTTACGTTTTGCACATCCAGTCATCCGCACTAAAAAGTCCTTTACTCTTTTCAGCAGCTTGTTTTCCAATTTGAACTCCCCCTTTCTTAACTTTAGTAATTCCAATATTTCTTGCTTCTTTGCATCTATTGCATTCCATTCGACGAGCAAAATTTACATTTCCGCAACTGTAGAAAAGAAGTACGTTACGTGTATTTATGATAATAACTTGATAACATTATTACTACTATCACATGACAGCAAAACAGCCCCCCTGGTTGCGCCCATGCGCTGGAGGTCAGTGTTACGCGTTGATCCATTTCTCGTGCATATTTGCAAGATTGACTGACATATAAATCGGTCTTTCGAGGCGACATGCTTTCTGTTTGACCTTTACGTGTGTCATAGTTTAACATCCACGACCACGTGCGTTGTAGTTTAGCCTTTTCGCGCGTCGTCGTACAAAGGCAAACCAACACATTCAATGTTACCTACTTAGAAAATGAAGAACAACCAACGGGCTAAACACTTTAGAATGTTATCCTATTCTAAAGTTTCGAAACAACGTAGGCGATAATAAACAACCTAAATATGTTCCAGTAGGCAACCCACAAAATTCAGATCAAAAGACGACAGCTCGTAAAAGCTTCCGTAACCTCAAACACGGCAGCTTTTAGCTTCCGATGACGTAATTTTTCGGGGAATACCCAAATTCACGTGCGGCATAATCGTGTGTTTTCGCGTGTTAAATTTACATGTTTTATCGCTAAGACCTTCAAAATATTCGAACATGTTTTATCCCGAATAACCATATTCCTTAACAATTTGTAAAACCCAATACGTTGGTTCAAAGTTTTTTATTATAAAAGGATTGGTCATCCTCATGGATGCACAATGTTCGTATACGGCGATCGCCAGGAATTTTATTTAATTTACTAATAATTAAAAGATAGAATAATCTGCGTGCATCGCGCAAAACTAAGAAAACAGCGTTTTGCAAGCGTATCTAACAAAAGATAACATCATAGCGGCCGCCTTGAACGAACGATTTATATGTCAGTCAATCTTGCAAATACACATGAGGAAAGATCAACGCGTAACACTGACGTCCAGCAAGCGTAAAATAACGTCAATTGCTGTTCAAAAAACAAAATGCCGAAGCGTTATGTTGTCACGATTGTGTTACAACATAATAGACTTCGCCTCCGCACTACATTTCAAAACTCAACGCTTATGGTCACCGTAAATATAAAAGTCCGTCTCCTAGATTGCTGATAACAAACAAAATCACTATTATGACGCAATGATCAACAGGTGAATCGCCACTGTGATGTAACAAAGCATTATGTGTGTTGGTGAAAAACTTACGGAAACATCAACTTTATTACTTCAAGGCGATACTGACAAGCTATGCCTATAGCGCTTTGTTAAATTATGACGTCACGTTTGGCACCTCCAAGATTTTTCCAAACTCGGCGCCTATGTATATAATATATATGATTTAAGTTGTAATCATACCTTTTTATATTTAACATCCATTCCTGCACTTTTTTAAAGAAAATTATGTTTCATATTTTAGGTTTTACAAAGCGCTACAACATATTCGAAGCTGGATCGGAAGAGAAAATTCCATTAATACATTTTTATGTGGAATATTAATATATATTTATCATGGGCGCTAATCCTGGGTATGCTGGTGCGGCGCATACCTCAGAATATTTATAGGGTATGCGGTAGGGATGTGCCGAGCCGAACCCGAACTCAAAAGCTCGTGCCCGAGCGTCTCCTTTTTTTGACGCTCGGCGCTCGGCTGAAATCTGGGCCGAGCGCCGCGTCTCATATGCTATTGCTATAATGTTGCACGCGAGAGCGAAAAATACTGAAAATGAAAAAAAGTGAATCTACTAAGAGGAGATAACGAGAACAGTCAGCGTAGCTTCCTTTTTAATTATTTTTCGTTCGTTGTGAATTTGCTCTTTCGCAAGTAACGAATCGCAACGTTAGTGAAATTGCCCGTATGGAATTACAGCCGGTGTCAAATTACACGAGCGCGCAATGTTCCTGTATCTGATTTTAAATAAAAAGCTAATAACTCTTAAACTTTTTTATAATGAAATAAATAAACTGCTGTAACCATGGGGGCTGTTTTGTTGTAATGACAGATCCCATTTCCGTAAAACACGCACCCAGACAGAAAGTGCTAAAACAGGCGTTGCATTCAATATTACTTTCTTTCGCTGGGAATTGGAACATGTTTCATTCAATTGTTACGTCACTTGTCCTATAACAACATAACTATAAATTATGACGTTTCATAATATAACAATCGGGAAGAATGTTCCCACTTCCAACCAACCACGTTCGAAACCTCGTGTATGAGCGTCACATTTTTTTTTCCCACTACCAACCAACCAAGTTCGAAACCTCGTGTATGAGCGTCACATTTTTACGCTCTGCGCCGGCGTAGGATATAAAGGAAGACGCATGCGGTAGCATACATTCTACACCTAACAAACAAAGCAATCGTTGTGAACTTATTCTCGTGAATAAGACGTAATGAAACTCGTGAATAAGACGTAATGAAACGGTTCTCGTGCGGTGCCATCAAACGATGTTTTTTGGCCTCTGTCCAAGCTCGACCATGACGATACTATGTAATATCATATTGCAATCTCTGTTGGTTCCAATTTACTGATATCGTCGGTCTTCGCTCTTATATTTGTATCAATTAAAATTTACATAATCGCGATTTACCTGCATTTAAACTAATCATCAGAAACAAAAATTATACACAAACTACAGATCGTATGGAAGCGAATAAAACACGATTGTTTTATAACAATCTCGTTTGTAATGTAACAATCGTAATGGTTTATCAAAGTTATTCTGACGTAAATAATCGTTAGATTATCCACGATGGACATGCGTAAAACTTACACCAATGTTTTATTTATTAAAAAGACGTTTCTAATTAAGTATAAATAATGTAATATTGGTCCTAATTTACCGCATAAAATAAAATAAAAAGATTAGTGTGCAAAACCAATATCTAAAGCGTTTATTTCGCTTTAGAGATAACGTTGTTTTTCATCTGTATGCACTGGGGTAAAGTTACGGGGTTGCAGGGTTGCCTGGCAACCCTTTGATTTTCTCAATACTAATAATGCGTAAGGAATTACGTTCGACCAAACGAAGACGCCATTATTACTGCGAACAAACTTCGTTTACGTTCGTTAAAATATATCAATACCGATGCGTCATTCACGACACAAATGCATTCAACTGGTATTTAAACTCCTGTTTGCTAAATCTTTCACGTGTGAATCGCTATTGTGACGTTAGTAATCAACGTGTGAATCGCTATTATGTCGTAATCAACTGCCAGGTTCAAACAACCGCTATTATGATGCAATGAATCCACGTGTGATAATGAATCCATTTCAGCGATATTTCGTTCTGGAAACCTACTATTTCGGACGGACGGGTCTTCGTTTGTAAGATAACCACACACTCGTGCGGGCTTGACGAAAGGCGCATGCAACATAGCTACTGTGACGTCACTCGCCAGGCAATCGGATTCGACCGTTTCTCATTACACGGACGCGAGTTTGGTTTACTCTCTCTATTACTGCATGAGAATTCAGTTAAACAAACAATATTACTGCTAAACAGACGATGTTTTATCGCTGCATTGGATTCTAAACGATTTAGGCGGTAATAATCAACCTAAATCTGTTAAAGAAGTATAAAGTATTGCTTCTTTATATTTACAATATTTTCCTCAGCCAAGCAGTGTGTTTGTTACAAAATATTAGGGATTCACACGTGAATTCATTGCATCATAATAGCGATTGTTTGACCTGACAGTTAATTACAACATAATAGCAATTCACACGTCAAATATTTACGTCATAATAGGGACTCGCACATTCATTATTTAGCCTGCAGGTGCTTAAAAACAGTTTAAATGTTTGCTTTTTCACGTCTGCCATTAGGTAAAGGCAAAGTTAGTAGGGTAAAAGATTGTCTCGTTTACGATGAATACTTTCTACGCACGTGAACGTAACAAGCATGTGTAAACAATTTGTGTTTAGATAAAGCTTGGTGGTCAATGGCCAGGGCGATTTCGCCACTCTAGATTCAAATTTCAAGCTTTTATTTTGGTTATCGATTTAATTGTCTATGATCTCGAATTATCCAATTTCTCGTCTAAGCTGCTTGCCAGTGTCAAAATAACCAGAAAAATATTAAATTAACTAATGCCTGTTTGTAAATTTTGTCTTATTTCCTTTGTCGATTTACCGTTCGTGTTAGTGGCTTGGGAGACGAGTAATCTTTTCATCAGCATGTAGATACGATAATATAGATAACGATTGCAACAACTTGCGCAATCGGTCACATATATTAATTGCAGTCGTATTCTAATTGATTTAAGTCACAGAATTTTGATTTAAATCCACTACAAACGATCGTTACTTTGACGCACACCGTTATTCGAGCTACGTAAACGAAAATATGTATAAACTTTTTGAAGGTAATACTGCCGCTGGTGACCAGTGAAAATTTTAGTTTCAAAATGTCCCTTACATCTCCCTGATACCCGCTGTATAATTTTTTTGAAAAAACTCGGGTGTTCGTGTCGAAAATTAAGTTTGAAAATGCGCGAAATCGTGCTGCGTCACCGTATTTTCCACACGAGCCGTCATGGATTAAACAAATGTTCGATTATTACGTCATAGAATGCGAATTAACACGTATGATTTCAACGTTACAGATTAGGTAATTTGTTAGTTTTTGGGGGGATTTATAGGTTGGGGGTTAAAAGTAGGGGTTAGGGTTGAGGCTTGGGGTTTCTCCAGCATAAAACAGTGCGAAAAACAAGATTATAACGTGCTGTAACGTTCGTAATATGTCACTACTGTGACGTAACATATCGCTATTGTGACGTAATATATCGTTAACCATACGCAAAATCGAATTACGGTGACGCAGCATGTTTTTGCACATTTTCAAAGTTAGATTTTCGACACGAACGCCCGAGTTTTTTACAAAAAATATATACACCGGGTATCAAGGAGTAGTGAGGAACATTTTGAGACCAAAATTTTCACTGGTCACCAGCGGCAGTATTACCCTTTTTGAAGGGGATGTTCAAACACCAATCAGCCCCCCCCCTAGATCTGCCACTAATGTGACGTATTATGATGTCAGAATGATTAAGTTTCTCGCGACAATTTGGACATCTAAAGTTGCGCTCGGCGACACCTGGCAACGAATCGCAGCACTGGTCAGCGCCGTGGCATAGTGGCTAGCGCCTGCCTGTAACCCAGAAGTAATGGGTTCAAGGCACGACGTTGCTACCATTGTGGAAGTATGTGTCCTTGGGCAAGACATTAACGACAATTGCTCCAACCCAGTGGTCACTAATGGGTTGTCCAAATTATCAGCAATACATAAAAAAATGAAAAAAAATCCAAAAAAAATAATCACCCACAAAGTTACATACATGGTAACTGGTAAGCTGACACAAGGTGCTAAACCCGTGTGATAACAATTGTCTTTTTCCGGCCACGCGAGGATAAAGTAAGTTATAATACATTACATCCAGGGTAAATTAAAACTTACCCAGGACAAGTCCAATCTCCTTCACTAAACTGAAAACCACTTCGAGACATCACAACTCTGCATTTGACAGGCACAGAAAATTAAACTAATGTTATGGGACGTAACTAGAATTAGATGACAGGTAAAGTTGGTAGACCAGTACGGTGCTAGTGAAAAATTTCCACCAAGGTGATCCTAGAATACAGTTATTATAGCGGCCGTTTTCGATACCTTCTACTGGTGCCGCCACTTCAAATGGGGTCCCTTTAAAATGTGCGGGGTTGCGCGTGGTTGCAGATATTTTCTTAAATATAGGTCAAAATCAAAAAGGGTTGCACTTATATTACTCGTCTCATTAATACCATTCTAACGGTGCCTAAAAATTAATTCTACCTCCAATATTTACGAAGTTATGACCAAAAATGTGATTTCTATTCCGCGTGGTTGCGGATATTTTTTTAAATATAGGTCAAAATTAAAAAGGGTTGCATTTATATTATACGTCTCATTATTACCTTTCTAACGGTGCCTGAAAATTAATTCTACTTCCAACTTTCACGAATTTATGACCAAAAATGTGATTTCTATTCCGCGGGGTTGCAGATATTTTTTTAAATATAGGTCAAAATTAAGGGTTGTGTGAAGCATTCCACAAACGGCAACACTGTGTGCGGCGCGCGCCGCTAATAATTACTTTCGTGTGTTCCTTCTTTTGTTCGCCACGTTTCACCATTTGTTTTAACTCCCGTCTTTCAGTTGCAGTGTTACTGTTTGAATTAGCTTACTGAGTTTAGTGATATCATTTCCGTTGTTATTTTAATCTATATCTAATATTCTATTTGATTAAGGTCGTAGTTACGTTATGTTAAATAAAGCCTAAGTTTAGTTTAAATAAACAAGGTCTCGACAATTTATTTAACATAACGTATGGATCAAAAGATACTTCGACCAAAGGAGTTGTCGGTGGAACCCTCGTCAGTAGATGCAGCTAAAGTTTTTAAGTTTTGGTTACGGACGGTTGAAGATTTCATATCATCGCTAAGTGAAAGTCAAAGTTCTTCCTCGGCGATTAACAAGAAGCGGATAGTCATAAGTTGTTTGTCGCCCGATGTCTATCCGTATGTTGAAGAAGCAGAATCCTATGAAGAGATTATCCGAACCCTCCGAAGTGTCTACATCAAAAAGAAAAACAATATATATTCGCGCTATTTGCTTCTCAGTAGGCAACAATCGCCTGAAGAAAGTATTCCGGAATACATACAAGAATTAAAGTCGCTCTCAAGACAATGCGAATTCACTGCAGTAGAAGCCAATCAGTATCGGGAGGAACTGACTCGAGATGCCTTTATTAACGGACTTTCTTCTTCTGTCATCCGACAGCGTTTACTGGAGGTAGATTCCTTGGACTTGATGAAAGCGTTTGAACTTGCGGATAGTCTGGACCGTGCGCAGAAGTATTCCACATCTATGGGACGAAACGCCGCACCCACGCCGTCTTTTGCTGCATCTGCCCCACAGCACCAACACGAACCAAAACGATCTGCCCCACAGCACCAATACGAAGAAACTGTATGTCGACAGCAGGTCCGAGGTAAATGTATCTTTTGCGGTGGTTTTGCGCATAGTCGGACCAATTGTCCCGCCAGAAATGAAGACTGTTTTAAATGTGGAAGACGCGGACATTTCTCTAGAGCATGCCGAAGTGCACGATATGGGAACCGAGTTAGGATGATGGCTATGGATAAGCAAGATGAGGATCAGCCATATCTTGCTGTAATGCAAACTCCTTCAGTAGTAGCTGGGGCGCCAGATTGCCTTGGTCCCGCCGTGGTAGATGCGATTGTGAAAGGTCAATCCATTAAAGTTCTCCTCGATTCCGGTGCCTCCGATAATTTCTTGAACAAAAAAGTAGCTCACCGACTCAATTTACGTGTAGAAAAGTCGTCTGCGGTTATCGGCATGGCCACAAATGGACTATCAGCTACAACTCAAGGAAGGGCATCGGCTTCAATCTCTTTGTTGGGACGTGATTACACAAACGTTCCATTCCAGGTACTAGACGGTTTGTGCGCGGATATTATCTTGGGTCACAATTTTATGTGTCGGCATTCTGAAGTTATTTTTAAAATGAATGGCTCGCGACGTCCTCTGACGATCCCTCCTCTCCAAAAAGCAGTGTTAGGTCTTTTGGCTGCAAAAGTAGACCCTCCTGACCTCTTTAGGCACATGCGGCCAAACTGGAAACCGCTGGTAACCCGATCACGTCGATATAGTAAGGAGGATCTAGGATTCATCAGCCATGAGGTGAAACGGTTGCTTGAAGAGGAAATTATTGAACCATCCAATTCACCATGGAGAGCACAGGTTCTGGTGGCTCGCGAGGGATCAAAGAAACCAAGGATGGTAATTGATTATTCACAAACGGTGAATGTATTTACAGAGCTAGACGCCTATCCCTTGCCATCAATCGAGTCCATAGTTAACAAGGTGGCTCAAGATAAGGTTTACTCCTCCTTGGATCTGAGATCTGCGTATCACCAAATCCCGTTGAAAGACTCAGATCGACCCTTCACCGCCTTTGAAGCAGAAGGTCAGTTATATCAGTACAAACGCCTACCTTTTGGGGTCACAAATGGAGTATCTGCGTTTCAACGAATAATAAATCGATTCATACAAGACAATCATTTAAATAAGGTATATGCGTATTTGGATGACATAACTGTTACAGGAGAGACATTGGAGGAGCATGATAGAAATTTAAAGAAATTGTTAGTGGCTGCGAAAAGGCATAATCTAACCATCAATGAAGAGAAGTCCAAACTTCGAATGACCAGTATTGACTTTCTCGGCTACCGGATCTCTTACGGTGATGCACGTCCTGATCCGGAACGCCTACGCCCTCTCCTAAATCTACCGCCACCAGATACACCCCGAGAGTTGAAACGTATTCAAGGTATGTTTGCTTATTATGCGAAATGGATCTCGAGGTTCTCACACAAAATACAACCTTTACTTTGTATAAAGAAGTTTCCACTAACAAAAGATGCACTTGTTTGTTTTGAAACCTTAAAAACAGAGCTGGCGGCTGCAAGCTTAGGAGCCATTAGAAGTGAAGAGCCCCTACAAGTCGAAACGGACGCATCGGATTACGCAATTGCTGCAGTTCTTTCCCAATCCGGGCGCCCAGTGGCGTACATGTCTCGAACTCTAAACACGTGTGAACGGAACTATCCCGCGATCGAGAAAGAGGCGACGGCGGTGGTAGAAGCGGTTCGGAAATGGTCACATTTTCTTAAAGGTAAATCTTTTACGTTGGTTACGGACCAGAGGTCTATTTCGTTTATGTTCGACCAAAGAAACCGGGGTAAAATAAAAAACTCCAAAATTCTAATGTGGCGATTAGAGCTGAGTCAGTTCGCCTATGACATAGTTCATAGACCGGGACGTGATAACTTCGTCCCAGATGCGCTGTCCCGAGTGAATGCTCTTAATCGTGATTTGAAGGAACTCCAAACGCTGCACAATAATCTAGGGCATCCAGGTTTTTCAAGATTGTACCACTTTATTAAAACTCGTAATCTTCCCTTCTCTAGTGAAGAAGCTAAGATTATTTGTCGGCAATGTAAAACGTGCGCAGAAGTTAAGCCAAGGTTCTACAAACCAGCTTCTCGGAATCTGATTAAAGCAATGAGACCATGGGAGAGATTGAGCATGGATTTTAAAGGACCTGTCAAAGGTCGCAATAGCTATTTACTTATCATCGTCGATGAGTATAGCCGCTTCCCGTTTGTATTTCCTTGTAAAAGAATGACTTCCGCGGTTGTCATACAGTGTCTCACGAATTTATTTTGTTTATTTGGCTTTCCAGCTTACGTACATTCGGATCGTGGATTGTCGTTCATCAGCCATGAAGTGAAAGTTTTTCTGACGGAGCGTGGGATTGCAACCAGCAAATCTACACCATATCACCCTCAAGGTAATTCTCAATGCGAACGCGTCAATCAAACCATTTGGAGAACTGTTAAACTACTTCTGCACGGGAAACTTATGGCCGAGGAACAGTGGGAGGAAGTCTTACCCCAGGCGCTTCATGCCATTCGGTCTTTGGTGTGCCTAGCCACCAATGAAACTCCACACGAACGTTTTTTTAATTTTTCCAGACGTTCAATGACAGGGACAACGCTACCCACATGGTTGCTGACAAAAGGTCCTGTGCTTTTGCGAAGATTCGTAAGAACGAAGGGTGATCCGCTATGTGACCAGGTCGAGTTGTTGGACGCCAACCCTACATACGCGAACATAAGACATCCGGATGGACGGGAAACGACTGTTTCAACTTCTGACCTCGCCCCGTACCCCAGCATTGAGCCAACGGATCCGGACAGAAATGAACATGTAACGAGTGAACGATTCGAAACTCAGGAAGGGACCGCCAATGAACAAACCGGTGACAGTGAAAGATCTGAAATCATCGAACCCAGCAGCGAAACGACGTACGAGGTGCCATTACGTCGATCGACACGGCAAAGAAAAGAACCCCAGCGCTACGGGTTTTAAACCGCGTATTAATCCTGTAATTCGTATTGTATTGTATTGTAATTTGTTAAAACAAAATTTTGTGGGGAAGAATGTGAAGCATTCCACAAACGGCAACACTGTGTGCGGCGCGCGCCGCTAATAATTACTTTCGTGTGTTCCTTCTTTTGTTCGCCACGTTTCACCATTTGTTTTAACTCCCGTCTTTCAGTTGCAGTGTTACTGTTTGAATTAGCTTACTGAGTTTAGTGATATCATTTCCGTTGTTATTTTAATCTATATCTAATATTCTATTTGATTAAGGTCGTAGTTACGTTATGTTAAATAAAGCCTAAGTTTAGTTTAAATAAACAAGGTCTCGACAGGTTGCATTTATATTATACGTCTCATTAATACCAGAGCCATAGATTAATACCTTTCTAACGGTCCCTCAAAATTAATTCTACTTCCAATATTTACCAAGTTAGGACCAAAAATTTAATTTCTATTTCGCGTGGTTGCGGATATTTTCTAAAATATATAGTACTGTGGGGAAAGACGGGACACCTTTAGCTTGTAATATCCAAATATCCTGATCGTGTTTTAAACAATTAACAACGACTAATGGGAGTCGTGAGAATGCGGTTTTATAATTTTTCGAATGTTCTTTGTTTACTACCAAGTCGGACGAGAACATAGATTGAAAAGGTGTTTCATCTTCCCCATCCTACTATAGGTCGAAATTGGTCAGGGTTCGTGTTAAACTTGGCGCCCTCTATAACTCTATTGGTAAGGGTTCGTTATAGAGGGCGCCATGGTGTTAAATGATTCGTCTCAATAACAAGGAATTCAAAAATAATATAACTATGTTTGACGACATTTATATACAAAGGTATCGCCGGAATTTCAGGTTTATGAAAATGTATTCTTCTCCGCCACAATACATGCATAATCCGCATATTACGGTGGGGTACGATGGGACGCTTAGTCACATATTGCCCAACCAACATTTCCTAACTCAAAATGTATGACAAAGTTTGGGTGATGCCATGGATTTGTACTATATCATGACTTTATTAATTAAAGACACTTCGAAGAAATATATAACAGGTGTGACATAACATCTTCTATTGTGTCGTGTATCATTGTTTCGAGTTAATAAAGTTTACGTTTTTGCTACAAATTGGGTATTGCTACACTATTCTTCGCACAAGCCACTTCTCATGAATTATTTGTGAAAATGACTGAATTTCGAATTGTTCCATAAATTATGTTGCTATTATATCAGTATATTATGTTTTAATCACCCATAAGATATAAAAAATATTGAAATAAAAGCAAACCTTTTAAAGTTTGGCAATAAAATCCTGAAAACTACAATGTGGGGAAAGATGGGACACCAAATTGAAATATTTTTATATTACCAGTATTCTACACCTTATAGTTAACCTACCGAAATTAACCGGCTGTGCTAGTTGCTTTGCCATGTAAACTTTATATATAGTAGGGACGGGGAAGATGGGACATCTTTAGCACATAATATCCAAATATCCTGATCGTGTTTTAAACAATTAACAACGGTCTATTGGAGTCGTGAGGACATAGCTTTCATAATTATTTGAATGTTCATTGTTTACTACTAAATGTGTCGAGAAAATCGAGTTAAAAGGTGTCCCATCTACCCCCACACCATTGTATATAACTTTAAAACGAAATTCTTTGATTGTTTTTATCCCAAATTAAAGTCATGTTGACCCCTGCCTAATTTCTTCATGTTTATATTTCATTTTTACACAAAACTAAAACTAGTTTAATGAGACTAAATCAAATTGTACGAAATATTCAAGCTTTTTTTATGAATCTCTGAAATTAGTTTAATCGTTCACACTCGCAAACTACAAAACGCGCGTTTTATAAAGTCGTGATAATACTGTCGAATAGTTCTGTAACATTACTTTTTTTTGATTATCATTAAATGGGGGTCCGTAAAAAAAATTTTAAAAAATCTCGTCTGACAAGGTGTCCCATCTTCCCCCATCCTACTATAATAACACAATAATAGTTGAAAAATGTATTCGAAATTCAGTCACTTGCACTTGCAGCAGAAGATAATTTATGACGTTTCAAAGCATACAGTATATTATTTCGTACTTTTTACGTGTATAGGCTATAGTCCAAATAATAAATTCACTTATTAATCAAAATTAACATGGGTGTTAAACTGTCTCTTCTAACCGTCGTGTACTATATTTTTGTTATATTTTTAGGGAATTGTACCCAGTTATTTTATTCAACATGAACCCAAAATTGTTCATAATTCGTTAATTCTCTTGCAAGAAACTTAGCGGAAGCTCCAGCCCATTAGTGACTACCAGGTTGTCTATAAATAGTCAGCCATACAGAAAAAAACAATCATCTACAAAGTTGCATACGTGTTAACTCGTAAGCGAGTACTGCCGTTGCTTTGTTACGGGAGGATAAATCAATATATAGTGGGATGGGGAAAGATGGGACACATTTTTATTATATTTTCTCGTCCCATTAAATGTATATGTTCTCGTCCCGTAAACAAAGAACATTCAATGAATTATAAAACCGTATCCTTACGACTCCCACATACCATTGTCAATTGTTTAAAACACGATTAGGATATTGGGATATTAAATGCTAAAGGTGTCCCGTCTTCCCCTATAATGTATATTTTATCCCACAAGACCTTCGCCGCAATACTGGTAAGCACTGGGAGGACATTAATTTAAACGTATAAGTATGGGTGTTGGGTAATTGGCTAAATTTGGTCTAAATACTGGTAATACCACCAACACAGAAAAGAAGAATCACGTGATTATGGTATGACGTGTTTACATATTACGTGTATGATTTAGGATTGAGTAATATACCTCAAAACATACAATGCACATCAGCCACCAACCCCTAATTGGCTTGGTTGTGAAACACGGCTTTAATTCAGAGCAAATTTAACTTTTTTTTGCATATCACATTTTTGGTCATAACTCGGAAAGTATTAGAGGTAGAATTAATTTTGAGGGACCGTTAGAATGGTATTATTGAGACGTATAATATAAATGCAACCCTTTTTAATTTTGACCTATATTTAAAAAAATATCTGCAACCACGCGGATTAGAAATCCCTTTTTTTGTCATAACTTCGTAAATATTGGAGGTAGAATTAATTTTGAGGGACCGTTAGAAAGGTATTAATAAGACGTATAGTATAAATGCAACCCTTTTTAATTTTGACCTATATTTAAAAAAATATCTGCAACCACGCGGAATAGAAATCACATTTTTGGTCATAACTTCGTAAATATTGGAGGTAGAATTAATTTTGAAGGACCGTTAGAATGGTATTATTCAGACGAAAAATATAAATGCAACCCTTTTTAATTTTGACCTATATTTAGAAAAATATCCGCAACCACGCGAAATAGGAATCACATTTTTGGTCATAACTTCGTAAATATTGGAGGTAGAATTAATTTTTAGGCACCGTTAGAATGGTATTAATGAGACGTATAATATAAATGCACCCCTTTTTGATTTTGACCTATATTTAAGAAAATATCTGCAACCACGCGCAACCCCGCACATTTTAAAGGGACCCCATTTGAAGTGGCGGCACCAGTAGAAGGTATCGAAAACGGCCGCTATAATAACTGTATGCACGTACTTGAATGGCCTACTCAATACACGGCCTAGGAATACACCGAAACTGCTCAGAAAATAAGAGGCCTATATAGACGCGAATAATGCCCCTTATAATACATTGTTACGTCACGGTTTTATAAATGGATTTCCTTCATTTTGAATGCAGTTTGCAGTTGTTGGTAGGTTCAATACCAGTTCTAGGTTGTTTTAACTTACAGTTTATCACAGAACGTGTCGCAGGGATATTTTCTTGTTTAGTTAAAATCATACCAGGCATATAAAGCAGCGCAAAAGGTTTATTAGTATATAAATATCAGTTTATTAAGCATAAAGAGAGACGAGCAATCAGATTCAGTTTACCAACACAGAAAACCTACGTTTTGATTATATTTAGTTTAGTAGACAGGCATTTGGCAAGTTTTATAATGCAGCACACCTTTATAATTTTATTTAGATTAAATTCTAAGCCACCAGAATTATTAAGCAAGCTATTTAAGCATGGTCAACAGGTGTTCCGTAGTTGGATAAAAATATTTGGATAAGGGTACCATCTTTGCATGTTATGATCATGAAGAAGTGGCAAGAAGATCTTCAATCAGTAACATCATCAATATATCCTTTAACAACAAACAGACATGTGTAAATAATTGTGTCAGGAAGGAACACTAGTGAAATTTAAACAGCGACAAAGGTCTAAAGTTAGACACAACACTTAAGTACGAAGGGAGGCTATCGTGAGTTTGTTTGTATACAGTCTTAATTTATGATGTGCTGTATGACCCATTTTTGGACCTCGAGGCAGAGCCTCTGTCCTGCTTTAACAAAAAAACCTCGAGTATAAAATGGGTTATGAGCAGCAGGACAGATCACGGCATAAGCACCTTTAGACAAAAGGCTAATGCTTGTGTTTATCCAATATCCTATATTGTTTTTAAGGACCGGTTTTAAAAGTCCGCAACGAACATATCAATTAACTTACTTGTTGTTACTGCGGTGTTCTTTTGCTAGATATATATAGGCTTTCTTAAAAAACTTCTGTTTTAAGCCAAATACTATTTTCACTCAGCGACTGAGCCAAACTAAACTGTCGGTAAAACTTACTTGTATGCCGCACGTGGTTAAAAGTAACTCCTATCTGTTCAGTCATGCTTAAACATTTATAAAAAATATAAGATGTTGATAAAATAACCCGAAAAATAAGGTAATTTAACCGGGAATGGTAAATAAACTGTTAATTGATGCAAAAACTACAGCCAGACAGCAAAATCCATTCATAAAACCGTGACGTAACAATGTATTATAATGGGCATTATTCGCGTCAATAGGCCTCTTATTTTCTGAGCAGTTTCGGTGTATTCCCAGGCCGTATATTGAGTAGGCCATGGTCAAAGTTAGCCATGGTACTTGCAGTGGAGCTTTCGATCGGTTTGAAATTGGAAGACAAAAATTCATATCCTCTTTCACTTTTACGCAAACGTTTGAGGTAAGGAGAAGGAAAATCGGGAGGAAAAAACCTAGAACGAAAGACTATGACTACAACACCATCCCTGCTCCTGATTCGATAATCACAAATAGCCAACATCTCCAATCGACACTGAAAAATACAAATAAGACCCGTGCATCTTTCACCTTACCCTCTTCACCGATTTTGGGAATAATCCCAGTAGATTCCAACAAATTACCGTCGGCAGCACTTAATACCACAAACCCAGTAGTTGTGTACTACCCTTGGAACAATCCTGTACAAGGTGTTACAGAAGAAATACGCTCTGTGGACCGTGAACTGCAAAGCAGTATTAATTTGGTTAAAGAACGAAAATGGATAGACGACTACGCAATTGAAGTTTGCATCAAGCAATTTATCTCTGAGTCAACACTGAACGCTCAATTTTTATCATCACACTTATATGAGGCTGCCATTAACTGTCGATACGATTACATTGTCAGCTTTATTCAAAAATTTACGCCACTCAACAGAGATGTGCTGTTTCTTCCAATCAACCAAAACTCTTGTCATTGGCTCCTGGCGGTCGCGATTTTTAAAACAAATAAGATTCACATCCTGGACTCACTGCCACGCACACAACCATCTAAAATTCAAAAGCATGGCCAAACGGTGTTAAAACTACTTAAATGTTGTTATTATGATGCACACTTGTTTCACGAAATGGTTTCTTGGAAAGTGGTTGATGATAAACCTCCACGTCAAATTAATGGAATCGACTGCGGCATACACGTAATAGACCACTTGCCACAAAAAAATCGATAGGTGGCGACCGAGAGTATGTCTTCCAAGCTAAGTCCATAGCAACGTATCTTTTTGCATTGGTTTAGCAAAGTTATGCGACGTTTTTGTTGAAACTGTGCTTGTGCGGTCGCTATTTTTTAATAATACTTCCACGTATAGTAGGGGTAGATATTGTTAAAGATATGTTGTATCAGATTCGTTGTTAAATTTAGTTTTTATCACTCATTGGCGTAATTTTATGTCTGTGCAGATACGCAGTAAAGATTTAAATTGCAATATACGACATTGCTAGTGAGGTAGTTGTAATAGTGACAGTAAATATGGTCCTGCCAGTAATAATCCCTTTGAAATGAAATGATTTGGGGGATTTGCAAACTCAAAACACAACTGGCAAAAAAATGTTTACAGAACACAGTGACTTAGAAAATATCTAGAAGTTTTTCAGCAAGTAGTAATCATGTTGCTTCTTCTGTTGCTAATTCAAAGGACAGTCTGGTGAAACTTTGTGTGGCGGCAAGTTTATTACCTACGGATCCGGACTGTTCTCAATTTAGCAATAAATAAAATGACCTTTTACTTGTAAATACAAACCATCAAAACTTGCAGCAAGGTACATTGGATGTATTTATGATGATGGTCAATGGATGTTACACTCATCTAGTAACTATTACCCTCAAACACAAGGACAAATGGGTATTACAGGAATATTGCACTGTTCATTGGTGGTATATACCCAACCAAAGAAATCACAGTGGTTGAAGTACCATTTGATAAAAACTTTTTTAATTCAATTATTGAGAATTTGGTGAGTTTTTAAATCCTTTATTTATTTTCGTATTTCACATCATGCTTCAAAACTCGATAGAATGTACAAATAAATGACAATTTATATAAATGTATGTTTAATTGATATCCAGAATCTGTTGTAAGATAAAATGTTTAGATCACTCAACGAGAGAAGCATTCAAATTGCTCAAACAACAGCAAATCACAACAATTTTTTCAAAATAATATGATCAATTAGTGGAAGAATGTTACTAAAAATTTTGAAAGTAATTTAGCGACCAATGACCTGTTCCACATAAATTCTAGCTTTTGCTATTCGACTTGTTTTAGTAACAGCTGGCATTTTAAGCTGTGTACCTTTGAAAAAAGGTGGAGTGTTTAATGTAGCACCTTACAGTGCGAGCTCATCTCTAATAATGAAGCCTCTGTCTGCCATTATGAATCATCTCCTGGCAGAATGTTTTCCCAAAACAGATCTAACAACTATTTTCTTGTCTGAAACATTTCCTGACCACAGATTTGAAATGAAACAAAATGAACCTCTTGGTGTTATTGCTACTCAAATTTTGTGTGTGTTATGATGCTTATAATGGCTTCAAGTTTTTCTTTGACAAGATGGTAAACCAGGGTTTTTGAACAAAAAACTCTGTGCAATCTATTATTGTTCTGGTATTGGAAAATAACTTAAAAGCTGCTGGAAGTTTTTCTCTTCTTTCACACCATTTAACTAGGAACGTCAGCTCAAATTATATAAAACACTAATCCTGCTAAAATATGATCCTGCTTGCAACTGATAAAGATATGTAAAACATATCGGACAGATGATGCACATTCCAGCCTCTTCGAAGTCTGAGCAAACACTTAAAAAATTCCTCATATAGACTCATATCTCTTGTCTTTTTGGCAATTATCTACACAAGAATATATCTGTTTATTTAAATGTCTAACTAAAAATTAATCCAAACTGTATACCTGTGGAAATGTCTATTACTGCTATGCCAATAATTCATTATGCTTGCTTTTTAACAAATTGAAAAATCAGCTTCAATTTCTTTACTGAGCGTCCTAAAAAGTAACCAACATAATATTAAAATTGAAAAAATTCAACCCTGCACTATAGTTACCAGTATAGTAAACTGATGAATTAACATCAGATAAAATATCACTAATAATAAACTTTCTTCTGTTTTTTTTGTCAATAAAGTCTGAGTCTGTGTATGGAATTGCAGCCTGCAGGTGCTGAAGTGCGATGTTGGTCTGTGTCTGGCTTATAATAAACTAAAATATTAAAGTTTAGCTTACTAATGAAATCAGTTATAACACACACAATGGCAGCATAACTTTTCTGTTTGTAAATCTATACTGTGTATATCTGCACAGACATAGAACTACGCAAATGAGTGATAAAAACTAAATTTAACAACGATTCTGATACAACATATCTTTAACAATATCTACCCCTACTATACGTGGAAGTATTATTAAAAAATAGCGACCGCACAAGCACAGTTTCAACAAAAACGTCGCATAACTTTGCTAAACCAATGCAAAAAGATACGTTGCTATGGACTTAGCTTGGAAGACATACTCTCGGTCGCCACCTATCGATTTTTTTGTGGCAAGTGGTCTATTGCTAATGCATTTTGCCTTATAAACAGACTTCCCTTTCCCTCATTAAATTCTGATGATACAAGAAGTTGAGTGGTACAAACTTTACTGAGAAGTGAGCATTCGCGATCTACCATTCCTACCAACAAAAGAAAAATTTCCAAAGCAGATAAAAAACGTGTTTTATGCGCTCTCATCGAGGAAATTATCTCCCCAGCACAGGTACATTTTACAAACAGGGACTACGGTTAGAAATATATGTGCTATACTTGCACTTTTTTAAAACCACCTTTTCTAGATTGCTACTGACGAAAGTGAAATTCTTCGGAAAAGCCTTCACGATTCTCCTTCCTTCACGGGATGGTCTGTGTATGGTCTGTGTACGATTCCTTCACGGGATGGTCTGTGTGTGGTGCTCCTTGGTGTAAGGGAGGATACGACGAAACAGTAACACAAAATATGAGTTGTGTATGCAGACGTTGGATTCACTCGACATGTCAGAAATGCGACGATGTATATTTTATATGTAGATTGTATATTTGAACATGCAGTTAAACGTCCGAAAGGTTCAAATACAGCACAAACTTCTTTACAGTCTTTCTTTATAGTCAAAAAAAAATCAATGACAAAATTCAGGCCCGCGTATTTACTATCACAAAATTCAGGGCTGTTTATTTAAAATCACAAAATGCAGTGCTGTGTTTTAACAAACACGAAATTCAGGGCTATGTTTTAATAATCACGAAATTCAGGGCTGTATTTACAATCACGAAATTCAGGCTGTGTATTTACAATCACATACTTCAGGGCTGCGTAATAACAATCACGAAATTCAAGGTTGCGTATTTATAATCACGAAATTCAGGGCTGTATTTACAATCACGAAATTCAGGCTGTGTATTTACAATCACATACTTCAGGGCTGCGTAATAACAATCACGAAATTCAAGGTTGCGTATTTATAATCAAGAAATTCAGGGCTATGTTTTAACAATCACGAAATTTTTTTTTTAATATGAGAAAATAAACTGGCAGCACTGAAAGCGAATTCAGGCTTTTCAGGGAAGTCAGGGTTTCAGGGTTTTAGTCATGCCCTCACGGTTTAGTTAGTACATTACTGTCGACGCCGTAGTACAGTTGGTTATAGCATGCCTGCCTACCAACCCCAAGGTGATGGGTTCAAGGCTCGTCGCTGCTACCATTGTGGACGTATGTGTCTTTGGGCAAAACACTTAACGGCAATTGCTCCAACCCAGTGGTCACTAATGGGTTGTCCAAATTATCAGTCACACAAAAAAAATGAAAAATTCAAAAAAATGAATAATAACCACCTACAAAGTAACATACTTGGTAACTGGTAAGCTGGCACGAGGTGTATGAAACAGAATACCTGTGTTATAATGACTATTGTTTCCCGGCCACGCGAGGATAAAGTACGCGACGTTTTTAGTAATATTACTATACAATAATACCGACGGGGACAACTCCAAATATTATGAGTCACCCAAAAATTTATATTTATATATATATATTATATGCTCTTTAAATGACCATTACAGCAACATTTGTTTAAATAAAGACATTTTTTTTAACTTCTTCAAACTTGAGTCTAGCTTTAGCCATTATTTACACCTGAAAAAAAATATTTAAAATAAATGTTTAATAAATGAAACTTTTTTGTATTAAAATAAATATTGCTGTTATGGGCATTTAAAGAGTATATAATATATATATATATATATATATATATATATGTTTTTTGTGAAACCCTGTAGACATACAGCATAATATACCGCTCAGAGCACATACACGCAAACAGAGTATTATTTACAGGAGAGAATACATATAGCACAGATGGCACAGACTTACAAACAGCAAATTATAAACCAGGCATGTGAAACCCGCGGCACGCGTGCCAAATACGTCTCGCAAAGAAAAGTTGTACAGCCCGTGAAGCCAGTTGCATATTTTTCACTGAATGTATTTTAATATGACAATAAAGGAGCTATTTTCTTCAGAAATTTATGCAACCGAACTCTATACTTCTACCGGGAGATAAAATAGATAACCCGGGTTTAATATCATAAGATTAAAGACAAAAATAAACTAATATTGGTCTTGTTTTTAATTCAATAATTTATACCTGAGATGTAGTTCAAATATAATATACTGATATTTAACAACAAAGAACGAAGTAATGTATGAACAACAAAGGAATGTATGGAAACATATTCCAAATTCTTGTGCGGAATACATTGTAACTAAATTAAATTTGTGGCAAAAATATAAACTTTAATGTACGGTATATTTATTAGGTTAATACTTTAACTTTATTTCTTCATACAATAACATACTAAAGGTAACATGTTGAACACAAAAGCAGTGGACCAAAGACAAATTAAACTTAACTTTTAAGGTGTATAATATTGTTTGATGTTATTTTCGCGTATCCTTAATATGAAATTCAATAATTGAATAAAAACTATTTTAAACTGTGTCTTCTTATTTTACTTTTTGAATATGGTGCACCATGTGCTTAAGTGTCTCATCTTACCCCATTCTAATATATCTAATTAATTTTCGCATGCCTGAAACCAATTCATAATATATATTCAGGAATTTTAGAATGGGTGTAAAAAGGCATATTTTTACCGAATATTTAAACAAATTTCTTAAGTTTGAACAAAAGCAGTGAAGGCAGGTTTACACCACAGCAGGCTATATGGGGGATTATCTGCCGACGTTCCGAATTTTTCGAGCAACCGGCTAATGTTATACCTGTCACCGTATTCCGTGTAGTTTGGTTACTGATTTAATCATTTTTTTATAAATTTGTTTTTACCAATTGTCAACAACGCCCCACAGGAATGTGCATTAATTTTACGCTAATCTAAATATATGGAATTCCTACCATAAAATAAACATTTTCACTGTTATTTACCCAAGAGCTATAACTTTACTACAAAAGGCTTTGACTTTACTATATAAAAGAGTTCACATAGCACAATTCGTATTTTGTAATAAGCTTATACCCGGATACGCTAACCTGCTAGGGTATGAGAAAATTTGACTGTATTATGTAATGTTGAACATACAATCAGTGTCCCGCAGCGTGAGCTTGTAACCTATTGTATATATGAAACTATTTATTCGTACGTCGCTTTAAAACAATAAAGAGTAATTTTACACGAAAATAAACAACATAGAGCGTCACTGTTTGGAAAATGTGTTTTATTATAATGTATCACAAAAGATAAATAAAAAATTTTTTTTTAGATGGTTCGATATTAGCAAAATATCCCATAGGTTGATGGCTTGTAGACTGTATTGTAGTTTGCTGTGGCGCGAAAGTGTAATTCAGTGTCTGGCTTTTATTGTTTCTTGTGGCGCGTGGGTTATTATATAGAGATTGTCAACGAAGGTTTCATATGTAACGACAAACCTAAAAAAAAGCAGCGTAAGCTCGTGAGCTACCGGAACATTTTTACTGTTTAATCTTACGTCGATTTAAAACAAAAGAGCGTTAATTATGTCGCTGTACAATAATGTGTTTTATGTATTGATGATACGTAAACTTATCATAATGAATAAAACAAAATGTTACTACACATGCCTTTACTTAATACACAATAAACCACACCGACTCTCAACCAGTATTACTTCCTATATCAAGTTATTGTTAATGTGGTTTCCCCTTAAGTTTATTTAAATTTTCACTTTATAAACAGTTTGTGCTGTGACGCGTAATGAATGAATGAATGTTATATAAAATGAATGAATGTTATATCTGAAATATAGGCAAATATATAGATATACCACAATGTGCTTCATTAGATTTAATTACGGCGCTATATATGACAATGTGTTTTCAAAACAAAACAAAATTGATACCTACTGCGCAATACGGGAATGTGTATTTTTTTAGTTAATTGCATCGCTGTCAAAAAAAATGTGCTAATTATTATTTCGTCGCTGTAACTGTTTCGCAAGGATTTAAACAACAATACAAATGTTTTTAACTGACAATAGCCAACACAGACGCGCATTCAATTATTACATATGGCTCAGACCGCGAAATCATTTTACACCAAATGTACTAAGATTTAATATGCACGATTTGTGAAAATGTGCTAATTGCTTCGTAAGGAATAAAATGTTACTACAAATTGTCGTTGGTTTAGACAGACGCGCGTAGTCAATTACTTCCTATACATTATAGCGCGGTGAATTCGATAAATTCGGAATGGCGGCCAACATGCGGAATAGGCACTGATTGTGAAAATGTGTTAATTGTTTCGCAAGGAATGAAATAATACTACAAATTGTCAATAGGCAGACGCACAGTAAATTACTTCCTATAGATTTATTTTCCCAAGAGAATAAAAACAATACTATAACAAAACAATAAGTGCCACCGGAAATATTACTTCCTGTGCAGGTGTCTGCACTTCCGGACTTCCGATACGCCAAAAACGCAACTCTCACTACTTAACGCTTACAGTTTACCACTTATTTGGGAAATTTAATTATTTAATAAATTTAATTAAAAACTTCTAACATACGGTTTATTAGAAATATATATCTACTAGAAAATAGTTGTTTTACCTTATAACTTTAAATTAAGTCAAAAAAAAGAATAAAAACTACATAAAACGCCCTCCATTCCATTGACTACAATAGTAAACGGGAAAGACCCGCGAAGGAGAGAGAGTGTACCATGCTCCCTCCTTTACGGGCGTTCTCTTTCTTTTTATTTCTGTGATATGAACTTGTAATAACAGAAAATTGATAATAACTATTGATAAAGTTTTTATTTTTGCTACAAATTGGGTTTACTATTCTGTTTTTGGCACAAGCCACTTTCTATAAATTATCACCAAGTGCAAATGACCAAATTTCGAATATATTTTCAAAATATTATCTTATCTAGTTGAAAACCCCCTGAGGTATAAATTACTAAATTAAAAGCAAATCTTTCAAAGTTTGGCAATGAAAACATACAAAACTACAATGTGGGGAATATGGGACTCTAAATTGAAATATATTAACATTAGCAGTATTCTGCAACTTGTAGTTAATTAGCCTATCGAGTTTAACAGGCTGTGCTAGTTTCTTTGCCATGTAAACTTCATATATATAACGTTAAACCGATATTTTTTTGTTGTTTTTATCTCAAATTTAAGTCATATTGATCCCCGCCTATTTTCTTCATGCTTATATCTCAGTGCTTTTTTACAAAACGAAAACTAGTTTTATGAGACAAAATCAAACTGTACGGAATATTGAAGGTTGTTTTAAGAAGCTGTGAAACTAGTTTAATCGTTCGCACACGCAAACTAAAAAAATTCATTGGCTTTACTATGATTTAGCGAGCCTTAAAAAATAGCACCTTACTATTTTGTATTTTTTTACCTGTTTAAAGTATACTGTTTCTACTTTACATATATTTTTTTAATATTTAGAAACAGTAATCAGCTTTGACAGGCGTTTTATAAAGTCGTGATAGTACTGTCGAATAATTCTGTAACCTTATTTTCCTGATTATCATTAAATGGGGGTCCGAAAAAAGAAAATTAAAAAAAAGTCTCGTCTGACGAAATGTCCCATCTTCCCCCACGCTACTGTAATAGCGATTGTTTAACCAGGCAATTAATTAAGACATATAATTGCAATTCACACGTTGGTTGATTATAACATGTGTTCCGCTTTTATGTAAAGAAAATCCATAAAAATTTCGCAAAGCTTGCCCAATCAAGAATTTTGCTAAATCAAGGTTTTAGGTAAAAACAAATATCCGCCAATTTTGCCTAATCAAGATTTTTGCTAAAAAAACAAATATCTGCCGATTGTATCAACTGTGAAGTCTAAATAAAGGTCCCTATACCTGGCGCAAACTGCAGCGTCCTTCGACAGAAAGTCATTGTTAGCATAGAATATCTATTTTTAGTAGGGGTATGATAGGCAGATCAAAGTTAGTATAGACCAAGTTAGGAAACGGCGCTCGTGTCCGCCATTACGGAGCTCACAGAGCGTGAATCGCCTATACAAATGCATGGTCGGCATGTGTTCATTTAGTTCTTGTAAGCGATACAAAGCTAGAAAACACGTATAGCGGTTGTTTTAATATATAAAATATAATTTCTAATATAAATCTTGTTATATAATATTAAATCTAGGAATTAATGTGAAGTAAATTAATATTTTGACTGGTTTTTAGCGTACAGTGTGGTTTAACAGGGTACTTTACGTTGGCGATTAAGACTAGCAGCAATCAGCTTAGTTTACATAACAGTATATAATCATACCTACGAATCTACAGAGCCATTCTTTACTACATTTTTTAATCCAACATGAGTGGACATGCAGCTCCAAACTGCTTAAGTACTAGCAGATAAGGTGTTCGCGTTTTCCGATTTCATAAAGACCCGTAACGTACTAATTCAAGCAGAGGACCAAAAATAGTTACTCAGTATTGTTTTCCTCAATGTCACTTTGATATTGGGCAAATTTTACACAGATACCTAAACTTTCGTTGCCGGGTATACGTGTTAAGTTTGTGAGCAAAAAGTAAAATCACGGCAATTTACATGCAAAACTGCAGCTAGATACACCAGTTTATGGTAATGTTATGCGTTTTGTTTGTATTTTTATATTTTAAACATGTTCTTTTATGTTTTTGGTTAGTAAACTTGATATTTTCTGTTTTTTACTCTTTAATCGATTGAGTGTTCAATAAAAGTTGATTATTTTTGTGAGGTTTATTATTGTGATAAGATATAACATTAGTAGAAAGCCATTTTTACGCGCAGAAGTGCTTGGTTTTAAAAAAATTGCAATATTTAAACGAAAAACAGCACCCAGCAATGATAAAATGCTATGTCGTGGGCTTCGTAATGGTGGCGTCTATGACGTCATAGACGCGCGACAATGGATAACAAGACTCTTTGTTTTACAATCCGTTTCCTAACTTGGTCTATACCAAAGTTAGTATAGACCAAGTTAGGAAACGGATTGTAAAACAACGAGTCTTGTTATCCATTGTCTTGCGTCTATGACGTCATAGTCGCCACCATTACGGAGCCCACAGCATAGCATTTTATCATTGCTGGGTGCTGTTTTTCGTTTAAATTTTGCGATTTTTTAAAACCAAGCACTTCTGCGCGTAAAAATGGCTTTCTACTAATGTTATATCTTATCACAATAATAAACCTCACAAAAATAATCAACTTTTATTGAACACTCAATCGATTAAAGAGTAAAAAAAAACAGAAAATATCAAGTTTACTAACCAAAAACATAAAAGAACATGTTTAAAATATAAAAATACAAACAAAACGCATAACATTACCATAAACTGGTGTATCTAGCTGCAGTTTTGCATGTAAATTGCCGTGATTTTACTTTTTTGCTCACAAACTTAACACGTATACCCGGCAACGAAACTTTAGGTATCTGTGTAAAATTTGCCTAATATCAAAGTGACATTAAGGAAAACAATACTGAGTAACTATTTTTGGTCCTCTGCTTGAATTAGTACGTTACGGGTCTTTATTTAATCGGAAAACGCGAACACCTTATCTGCTAGTATCTAAGCAGTTTGGAGCTGCATATCCGCTCATGTTGGACACGGCCTACTAGAGATATCTCTAGTAGGCCGTGTGTTGGATTAAAAAATGTAGTAAAGAATGGCTCTGTAGATTCGTAGGTATGATTATATACTGTTATGTAAACTAAGCAGATTGCTGCTAGTCTTAATCGCCAACGTAAAGTACCCTGTTAAACCACACTGTACGCTAAAAACCAGTCAAAATATTAATTTACTTCACATTAATTCCTAGATTTAATATTATATAACAAGATTTAAATTAGAAATTATATTTTAAATGTTAAAACAACCGCTATACGTGTTTTCTAGCTTTGTATTGCTTACAAGAACCAAATAAACACACGCCGACCATGCATTTGTATAGGCGATTCACGCTCTGTGGGCTCCGTAATGGCGGACACGAGCGCCGTTTCCTAACTTGGTCTATACTAACTTTGGTCTATACTAACTTTGAGGCAGATAGGTGGTACCGTGGGCCAATGAGTCGCGGGCCACATTATTATGTAAGACCGTAAAAAGATGCTCAAAAGGTACCAGCACAGTTTTAAAAACAACATAGCTTCTGAAAATTTGGATTAAAAATGGAATTCACGATTACAGCAGTTGCAGCTCATGCTGTAGGCTATGCTTAGGCTCTAGTCTGGAGTTTGCAATGGTTTGTTAATATAACAACTGATATTGAAAAAATGAATGTAAATTCCTTTATCCTCGCGTGGCTGGCAAATTACAGTTGTTAAACACCAGTCTCCCTCGACCAGCTTACAATGTACCATGTATGCTACTTAGAAGGTGATTTTTTTATGTGCGACAGTCTGTCTAATAATTTGGACAACCCGTAAGTGACCACTGGGTTGGAACAATAGTTAACAGAGGCGGATCCAGGGGGGGACAAGTGGGCGATCGCCCCTTCTAGACCTGGCCATAGCACATAAAATCACTATTTTTTTCTTTTAAACTTAAAAAGAATAAGAACTTGTAAGTTTTTTTTGATCTAGAACTTCTATGTTTCCGCTTTACATTCACACTCAGTATTTGCAGTCATTTTGGGAAACATAATTACGTAGCTGTTATGAAGTTACGAGAAACATATTTCACAATTTATTGTTTCAAATTAAAGTGAAAAAATCATCTGATTTTAAAAAAAGATGATAAGACACTTCCAGTCCGAGAAAAAATTTCTGATTTTGCTTGGCTTGTTTCTTTCGGTTGTGTGGTCTCTTGCTGAAATGTTAAAAAATGAAATCCTTAAATTATTGGTATATTTTAATATACTTAAATTCGTATAGTAGTAGGTATAGAAGGAAGATGAAACACCTTTGGCACATAATATACAAATATCCTAATCCGTTTTAACAATTAACAAGTCTATGGGAGTCATATAATTCTTTAAATGTTCTTTGTTTACAACCAAATTGGACGAGAAAATAGAATGAACAGGTGTCCCATCTTCCACCATTCTACCATATATATATTTTAATTTTGATTACTTGGTTACCTGCATTCTTACTTGTGCAAGCTTAAAAGCATGTATTGGATCACTATATTTCCCATAGTGTTTTAATATTGGGCGTACATCATCTACATTACTGGTTGCAATTGCTAAAAATATATATATATATATTAGAGATACGTATGTGTTAGAGACTTTCCTATTCTGTTACTTCTGCTACCAGGGCTAACGTAAAAAATCTTTCAATGGCTCATCTGGTATAAAAATACAGAGTTATTTAAGTACCTTTTTAATTTCTTACTGTATTCTCGCGTGGCAGGAAAGCGACAGTCGTCATAACACGGGTGTTATGTTTAATACACCTCAATATAAAATACAGAGTTATTTAAGTAACTTTTTAATTTCTTACTGTATTCTCGCGTGGCAGGAAAGCGACAGTCGTCATAACACGGGTGTTATGTTTAATACACCTCAACCCAGCTTACGAGTTACCAAATAATAAATATGTTGTTTTGTAGGTAAATATTTTTTGGGAGATCTCTTTATTGTTTGTGTGTGGCTAATAATTTTGACAACCCATTAGTGTCCACTGGGTTGGAACAATTGCTGTTAAGTGTCTTGCTCAATGACACATACGCCCACAATGGTAGCAGCGAAGAGCCTTAAACCAATCACCTTTGGGTTAGAGGTAGGTGCACAAAGCAACTGTCCTATGACGCCGGACATTTACAAAGTTTAGTCATCCATCATTCAACATGAAATGTGAAATTATTCCATACCAACAATCTTACTTCGTAACAGAGCAGCAAGGTCAAATAATGTTGTGTCATTGGAATCTCCATCCCATTTACTCAAACACAAACCGTTCTCTGGCTGCTTTTCACAAGCTCTTTGGTCACAATCCACCATAATAACACGACTTAAGTCTCGATTAAGGTATTTTAAATCCTGTGATTTAAAAATAGTTCACATTTAAAATCTTACATATTGTTACACATTGCTGATAAGTAAATATATATATATATATATATATTTAATTTACCTTTTGATAATATGGATCTAGCTTTGGTAGTTTTCCTTTTGTAATACTTCCAAGTGTGAATCCGGACTGGTATCTAGCCGAATCTCGAAATAGACGGTACATGATATATCCTTTCGAATCCATGGAATCAATGAGAGGAAAGGCGGTCTTAAAAATACAGTTTGGATTTATTTTCAAACAAAAACCAAAAATTTATTATTTTCTAACCATTTTAAAGTAAAAATGTCACTGTATTTTATTGTTGTTTAGTTTTGTAACCTAGGAGTAAGAATATTTGTAAGTTTAATGTTTGGAGTAGGGCAAATTCAGTTTTCAGTTTGCATCAATCTAAATCAAATACCGAATATATCTTCAAATCCGCATATTCTACTTCCTAGAACATTTCTTAGCGATATGCTTTAAATATATGATACATTGTTGATTGTTATACACAACACTGTCTCATCCTACTAAATAATAATAACTTAATACATTTGCAAGGTTTTAAAAATTAATATCTTGTAGCTAAGAATTTAAAACTACTTAATGCAGCAACAAAAAAAAAGTTGACATTCTAGTTAGTACTCCTGTGTTAGCAGTGTTAGCATTACCATTCCAGTTTCTCTTGTAAAAATAACAACTTCATAAAGTGGTGGTCCAACTTGACTTAGGAAATAGTCGATACCAGGTCGTTTTTTGAACCTCCAACCGGTCACTGACTATTAAAACAAGACTAGTTACGCTATCAAGATTTTTGATAAAGGTTTGTTTAGTCGTATTCGAAAGTTATAATTTAAAGATTATTCGATTAAACCGCCTTTAAAGGCTTAAGCATGCACTTACAGCAGTATAAAAAACCAGAATTGTTTCGGTGAACATCGAATCAAAAAACAAACTTAATTTGGCATTCTTAATTTTTTGGAAAAATATTATTTTAATAAAACTATGATACTAACTACTTGCATCACTGTGGTGTCCAGCGCTGTGGCTAAGTGGTTAGCACACCTGCCTTTAACCAACCGGTGATGGGTTCAAGGCTTGTCGCTGCTATCATTGTGGGCATAAGTGTCTATGGCCAAGACACTTAATGCCAATTCAACCCAGTGGTCACTAATGGGTTGACCAAATTATCAGCCATACAGAAAAGATGGGAAAAATACCCACAAAGTAACATACATGGTATTGGTAACTCTTGAGCTGGCACAAGCTGTATGAACACTCGTGTTATAACGACTGTTGTTTTCCGCCCCGCGAGAATAAAGTAAGTTACATTCATTCATTTACTGTTTGTTTACCAGTTCACCACTGATCACTAATAGTAAGTACTCTGATTGCGTTTTTTAATTACAACAACAAAAGGAAAAATATATATATATTATATGTTCTATGTATTTAAAAGCTAAAGAAGAAAACTCACATCATAAACTGGCCGAAGAAAAACATCCATGAGCTCAATGACCAAAGTAAAAGGTGGTTGATAATATGGTTCTTCAAGTGGATCAGGCAGCAACTTTTTGGAAGAAGGTTCAACAATGTCCTATATGACATCATGTTAATGATTAGATGAAACAGAAACTGCACTGAGCAATACAATCTGCAACTTTTGTGGAACTTTTTAAAAAAAGGAAAAAGTAAACATCCACAGAGTTACATATGTGGCAAGTTCGCATCTAGAACTAGACATGTGGTGACTAGTTACGTTTAACATTATCTCACCCTGTGAGAATAAACAAGTTACAATCATTGATTAACATTGAAAGACTAAAGCCTGTAGTTTCATTACTTTCATACCAACCTTCTTTACAAGATTAATTTCGCCCCATGCTCGTTTCAAATAAGCAATAGGAACAGGATCTATAGAAGAATACATGAGGAAGGATTTTAAATTTTGTATTACCAAAACTTATGTTATTATTAAATATAACACAATAGAGTATTTGCACACTTAAAGAATTATAACTGTATCCATTTAGTAATGCAGATGTACCTCCAACTGAAAATCGAGAGTGCAAACAGCTTTAAACATAAATTAAATATGATATTTATTATATTTGAAAGCAACTACAACTATCCTTAAATAGCTGATTTCATCGTTTTCATGGTTAAAATTTATGTTTTAAAACTCAAACATGTAAGAAGTTAGATCCACTTGTGCAAGATAAATAATATAAAATGTACATTCAATAAACTGATAGGTCTATTCAACAGTCAAATGGGGTAATAAAAAAAGAAAACATAAACTTTCGATTTTCTTTCAAATTAATAAATAAATATGAAAAAATAGTCTGGAGGAATAATATTCATCAAACCTTGATGTACAAAAAAGATTGTAGGATAGGATTTCTAAGTTTATTTGAAATTTTATTTAAAATTTTGTGCTGTTTTATTACCTGACTTTGAGGTTGAAAAAAGAATTAAAAAAAAAGTTTTTAGTCATAGTCATGCAACTTATGCATTATGCCATCTATATTCTTTAGGAAACCTTAATTCTTTCCCACTTTTTCCACAAAAGCAAAATATCTCTAACGATTTTTAACGGCCTTTTTCTAATGCTTCTCTTTTCTGCTATATTTTTTAATTTTACATATTAAATATAAGCTAAGCTAAGTAAGCTTACCTACAAATAAAATTTATTAGTATGAATGAAAACAAAGCCTATAAGTTGTAAACCACAAGAAGTAATCAGAGTATTTCACTTAATTTAACTAAATGATAAAGGCTTTTGAAATCTAAAGGACATCTGACCCCTAATTTAAACTAAATTCAGCAACACAAAAATTACATGTAATTTAATAGTCTTTAATTAACTTAAAAGGTAAACTACGTCATCAGAAAATATAGGCGAAGCTGTAAAAAAAGATGTAATTTTCGCCGTTTCCATAACAAACTTTGGAGTAAAAAAGCAAATTACTGCATTTATAATAAGTTTATCATAAAAGACCTACTTACAAAAAAATTTAGCAAACCCCCAAATTACTGCATTTATAATAAGTTTATCATAAAAGACCTACTTACAAAAAAAGTTTAGCAAACCCCCAAAAAAGCTTTTTTGTCAATATTTTGTTTAGACTTTACCGAAAAAAAATTCTTGCTTGAAGTACCCCATTGTTTTTTTTACCCCACTTGACTATATACATTAATTAGGAACTTTGTAGTTATTAACTTATTAACATATGTAAAACAACTCACTTTCAGTAAACTCATCGATTATCTGAAAATAATATCACGATAAATAAATTCAGACCATTTATTAGGTCTTATATAACATAAAAATTATATTCAAGTTTGCTTGTAGGTTCTGTAGACTTATTTTAAATAAAACTGTTGATCACACAGCATAATTCCAAGACACGTAGGGGACACTTGGGGCACATGCAACTACATACCTTATTTCCGTCTTGGTCCACTTTGGGTCTTCCTGTTATGGAGAAATGGTTAGTTTTAGGGATACACGAAACTGAATCTGAATTAATAACTTAATAAGCTTATGCCCAACCATATTGGTTTGGATACACAACAACTCTTAAAACAACTGTGAGTGAAAGTTCCAATATCACTGGGATTATCCTGAATTTATAAAAAAAAAGGGGGAAACACCTGTCAAAGAAAATAGGACGAAAGTGGAAATATTTGTATAGGAATACCATACACTTATCTCTAGGATCCTACCATTTGTTAAAATAAACAATGGCGTGCAGATGGCAAAACTTCCAAGTAGAATCCACTTCGCGAATCTCTGACTTCTCATAAAAGGACTTTCCTTGCTTTCATGTGAATTATTATTCTTATCATTTAAATGTTCAGGGGGATATTTATTTGTTTTTAAATCATTGTTGTATACAGAAGGAATAATTTTGGTTGCAGCAAGATCCTGTGGTGTGTCTGCTTTTCCTAATGAAGTACCAGTACTAAAACTGAGATTAAAGGGGCGTACAGATCTTTGCGCCATTTGCTTATATTTCCGCAAATGTAAGTGGTGTGGATTATTCAAATAACTTGAATATGATATAAAGCAGGAATCTAGATTTTCTGCTGGTTCCAGTAAATTGTTGCAGGTTCCAGTATTGAATGACTGAGTAACCTTTAAAAAGTTGTTACAATTCCATCTCTTGCATTTCACCCAGATGCGACAAGACATTATGATTATCAGTTATTTTCAAAAATAAAATCAACATATATAGTGACTGATAATAAAAATTTGCCGTTAATTTGCATGCTTACCTTAAAATATGAATTGCATAAGAATGAATTACAAGCGCTTTTAAATGTTTAAAACACTCATAAGATTGTATGAACAATGAACATTAGATTTTCTTTAAAGCGTCTTTGTTTAAATATATTCAGCGCATTTGAAGCTTGAGTACTGATCACATTTGTGTCCAACTACGCCATAAAGAACGGTACATAAGTTAGTTTAACCAGTTGATTCGCACCTGCGTTTTGGAATTACCCTGTATTTATTTTGATTTTGTCTGCCACTGGTCTCAGCAGGTAACAAACTATTTTGTGTAAACTTCTTATTCACCCGTCAGTTAAACCAAAGTGATCCACAAAAATTGTTTGTTTTTGAAGTCTTTAAGATTAGCGCTATTAATTGATATGCTCGCTCCAATTGTTGCAGACAATAATAAATTGTCCAACAAAAGGCAGATAAACTTGTGTATTATTTAAAACAAATAAATTAAAATTCTTGCTATATTTTCAGGTATATGCAAGTACGAACAGGATAATCATAAACAATGCAGCAGTCTAAGACTCTCTCAAGTCTAAGCATATTAGACAAACAAATGTAAATGTCCATGGTTATAATTTTGTTATAAATGTATTATTTTTACATTTGTGCAAATAAAATATATATATATGAACCTGGAATTCAAGTAATTAATTAATACTCTTAACAATATTTAACATTTATCAACAACACCAAGAACAACTGTTCGACTAAAAAGGATCTTTATGACCGCTACCGTACTCAACAACAACAAGAACAACTGTTAGACGAAAAAGGACCTATATGACCACTAACGTGCTCAAAAACCGCGTTTCTCGTTTCTTCGTTTTTTTTTACCGCTCACAATATATTATTATGCAGCCCCCACAATATGAATAAAATTAACTTCTAACATTACCTGTAATACTGCGTTATTGCGGTTTATCAAAATTCACAAAAAAACATTTCTAAGCATAGACAAGGTTAACTAGTAAAAGTTTACATGTCAACACATGGTACAGGAGTTGTACAAAGCAAATTTGCACATATTCTTTACCAAACCTTTCAATCCTTCTACGTATTGGGTTTTATGAGTTATTATACATAAAAAATGCATTCTACCTACTGCTCCACAGTCATCAATCGCGACTAAAACCCACTTCGTTAGTTACATCTGATTTGTTTTTGATCGATCTCGGTACCGGTGTAGTAAAAGGATTGGTGCTAGTGAGGAATCCTCCCCCCCCCTTGCCTATAGAAAAAACGAGAGACTAAAAAAAGAAAAAAGAAAATCATTGGACCGTAACGGTATTTCCCCATAAAAATCATATATTAGTAAATATATCATATATTATTAAATATTCCGGGTTATGGTACACCTGGAGCAGCAATCTTGGTGTCGTTGGAAAGAAGAAGCGACGCTTCAATTACGTATCAAAAAATATATTAAATAATCAAAGTACTTTTAGTTGGGTGGGCCGTCAAACTTTATCAAAGTTTGACACGCGATAAAATAAAAAATCGCCAATAAAAATTACCAAAACTTTAACACACGTTGATGTATAGCAACATGCAGAATATATTAAAAAATTGGGGTAATACCGCCACTAGTTTTTGATTTATTAATACTTTCGTAACCCCTACTTTTAGCGCATTATTCATAGACAGGGGGGGTTGCGAAAGTATTAATAAATCAAAAACTACTAGCACCAAAGGATTAATTAATAACAACCTTTTTTATTAGTTTGTACCATGCTCACGCATTAGAACTGTGATCTCTTGTAATGCCCTCGCTGAATATATATAAACAAAACGTTGTTTAAGAAAATTGTTATTCATGTAATCATACGGTTTATCATGTTTAAATACGTTATGTTATTGCAGTCCCAGTTAAATATTATAGGATGCGTAGTGTTTAAAGTTAATACGTTCGATTTTCAATGCTCGCGAGTGATAAAGTTGAAATTTATTTTAAAACACAAACGTAGAAACACAGGTTTACGTTTTAATCGTTATTTTTCACGCGACAAATACAAAATATTTGCGAAAACAAATTAAATATTTATCACCCTCTACCGAAAAGTTAGCGTGTCTCAAAGTCCATAGAAATCATCAAGTTAGCGTGTCATAGTGATTTCTATGGACTTTGGTCTATCCATATCAGAGTCGTGGTATTTCTATGGCTCTGATCCATATATGGCAGAGTCGTATAAACACCACAGAAATAAAAAAGAGTAGAACGCGCAACTTTCCAAAACCGTGATATATTCTTTTTTCTATTCACGTGACCGCCAACTCCGTCCCCATTTCCCTTCGTCTCCATTGTAAAAGATAGGCGCATAGTGTTTTTGGAAGGTTTTAGCTGTTTATTTTAAAAACTACACCAACTATTCAAGTTTGTTAGGCTAGTTTAGTTATTTGGTACGTTAACGCTTACAGTTTACCACTTGTTTAGGAAATTTAATTATTTAAAAAAATTAATTAAAAATTTCAAAAAAACGATTTTTTAGAAATATATATATATTAGAAAATAGTTTTTTTTACACAATAACTTTAAATTAAGTCAAAAAACGAAGAAAAACTACACAAAACGTCATCGACTCCATTGACTACAATAGTAAACGGGAACGACCCGCGAAAGAGAGACAGTGTATCGTGCTCTCTCCTTTGCCGACATTGGAGATGCGCCTTCTATTCTTTTTTATTTCTGTGATAAACACCGAGTAGTCCAACTGCCGTCTATGTGTGTCCAAAATAGAGCAAAAGTGGTGACTTTGACAATGGGTTTAAACGAACTTGTTAAGTTTTGTTTGTGTTCTCCTTTTGTGGGAAGGTGTAAAACAGCTTCTATTTGCCTTACCAAACATTTTTTAGAAAAAATGTATAAATTTAACCGCATTAAATGACTAAAATGTCGCAAATCAACCGCTTCTAATTCTAATTTTTGACTTTTTTTGACACAGAAAACAAACAACACATGTTTTTTACATTTTTCAACCTTTAAATTTGTTTTTAGGGCCAAGTTTTTCTGTAATTTACCGAAAAACATACATTTTCCCTATACCTACTGTGTTATTTTGGACCCAAATTGCCGTTCAATTTGTGTTTTACGTAACAATGGGTTGGACTACTCGGTATTTCTATGGCTCTGATATATGGTATCTATAGATATCACATATATAACTAGATTGCGCATCTGGTGTTTAAAATTTAAGCCAATTAAAGCGCGCCGTTTTAAATCGTAGAGAACCCACTTGGCCATTATCGCATATTAGTAATCTGTTAACTGGGTTAGTTTTAGGCAGGAAAAACTCAGTTAATCCAAACAAAAACTTAACCTCTGGCAGAAATTCTTTTATTGAAAGTATTACGGTTTGGGGCAGACAAAACAAAAATACCAAGTAATCCAACCAATTGTTAAAAGACAAATTATAAATGCCAATTTGTGCTCAATATAACACAGTGGGTATAGGAAAAATACATATTTTTCGGTAATTTAAAGGGGAACTTGGACAAATTCAAAGGTTGAAAAAATATATAACGGTTTGGGGCAGTTGCGCGTTCTACTCACAAAAATAAATAAGAGTAGAACGCGCACAACTGCCCAAACCCGTGACACATTCTCTTTTCTATTCACGTGACCGCCAACTGCGTTCCCATTTCGCTTGGTCTCCATTGTAAAAGATAGGCGCACAGTAGTTTTAGTTTTAGAAGATTTTAGCTCTTTATTTATAAACTACACCAACTATTCTAATTTATAAAGACTAGTTTAGTTATTTGGTAAGTTAACGCTTATAGTTTAGCGCTTGTTTAGAACACTTAATTATTGTACAATGGGGGAAGATGAGACACTTAAGCATATATTGCCAACTATTTTTCCAAAATCAAAATAGATTGCTTATTTCTGATTTGGTAAAATGAATGTTATATTTCGTTTTCAAAAATATATTAAAAAATGTTTTTTTATAAAAATGTCAGTTTAGGTTTAACATTCGGTTTGAAAATATGCTGAGTCGCATAACCTTAGAATCCGTATCGTTTTGGCAAACTTTGATGGTACCTTTAGGTTACACTTGTGCATATATATTTATACACAAAATTTTTTCGTTGGTATGCCCCTCTAACAATTTTCAAAAGACAGTTTGTTAGAAATACCTATTTGTAAATAGTTAAATACGAAGAAGAACTTCCAAAACGCCATGGATTCCATTAACTATAATATCAAAATCGCAAAAGAAGGAGAGTGTATCAGCTTTCTCATTTACAGACATTGAAAATGCGCCTTCTATTCTTTTTATTTTTGTGATTCTAGTGGCTTATGACGTACTAATCGAGCAGTTGTTGGGCACGTAGTGACCATATAGGTTCCTTTTCGTCAAACAGCTGTTGTTGTTTTTTTGCGCATTTATCTCAAATCTTAATTCTAGCATTTATTCTTTAATCTCTGGATTAAAATCAAATCCTAGAATAAATTTATAAATTTTAGACGAAATTTTTAGATTTAAAACCGCACTTAATTAGCGATTAATTAGCCTTTTTTGTGGCTGATTGTTCATAAATCGGGACTTTCTCTATGCCAATCCTAGCATAGATAACTTAACTTGTTAAGATATCTATGAGGGGTCCTACTAAAACACGCCGGCAAGGCCCGGTTGAAAAATATACTAAAACACGTCCGGTGCGGGGCCCGGACCTTGGTTCTGGCCCTGTTTTAAACAATTAGGTACGGTCTGTGGAAGTAACTTTAACTTTTCCGTATTCGGACGCATTGTCGAACTTTGAGTAGAATTATAATATTATTCTACTCAAACAAAGCCCGACAACGTGTTCGAAGACGGACAACACGCCAACTAAAAGACCGTGTAATATTTACCTTTTTTTTGAAAAGTTACATTATTCGTTTATAAAGTTTTTAATATTAAAACTTCGATTTTTGTGTGTAACCTAACTTAGCCTATGTTACTTTGAGGGTGATTGTTTTGGGTAAACCCATTATAGTAACCAATGGGTAGAAGCACTTGCGGTTAAGTGTCTTGCTCAAGGATACATGCGCAAACAATGGTAGCAGCGACGAGCCTTGAACCCATTAGCTCTGGGTTACATGCAGGTGCGCTAACTACTCTGCCACAGAGCCGGAATTGAACTAAGCATACCATACTGCACCTTTAACATTTTTGGGACATTGGGGAATTTGGAGGATGCGTCTTAGTGAGATAAGGAATCCACACAACTATTCGCGCCTGAATCAATTTATTACCACTTACGTGGGGACGCATTAAAAGCACTAATCTTATACCTTATTATCATTTACCGTGCCTGAAACGTTATTTTAAAATAAACATCATATGAATAATATTAAATTCTAACTTTACCTAATTACTGCGTGATTACGGTTAATCTAAATTCCCGAAAACATACGTTTTTAAGCGGTGACAAGTTTAACTAGTGTAAGTTTACAAGTCAACACATGGTACAGCAGTTGTACAAAGCGTAGTACATATATTCTTTACCAATCCTTATACATTACATGAGTTATAATAGTAAATGCATTCCACCTTACTGCTCCACAGTCACCAGTAGCGACTGAAACCTGCTTTGTTGGTTACTTATGGTTTGTTTTTTGATCAAGCTCAGTCGATCGTTGTAGTAAAATGGTTAATTAATACTGTGCTAATTAGTTTAAGACGTGCTCACGCATTGGGTCTTTGATCTCTTGTATTTCAATAGGAGAGATATATGGGAGACTATTACTATAATAAACACTTTTAATTCATATTTGCACTCTAACGTAAACAAAACCAAAAGTTACCGATTACCGTGCTGCAAACGTGTTTCCATGTATGGTAGTTTACTTGATTCATTTTGATGCATTATGTTTTATAAGACTAAGCTTAGTTAGAATTATTGTATCGAATACAATCGATTAATTAATGTTAAATGTACAGTTTAAAATTAGTTCTTTTAATCAAACAGAAAAGTAATCGTTAATTACTCGCTAATTAGGCAATCGTAGGTACTCGCTAATCGGACGATCAAGTATGATCTATAAAACTATGTTGAATTCAAAATATAGTAGTGGGAGAAGATGGGACACTTAAGCACATACCAGCAAAACATCCTAAAATCAAAATACATGACGGTTTTCGGATAATACTACGAATTAGTACTATTGTTCCTTTATTAATTGACAACAATTCAAAAATATATATTGAAACACACAAGGAGTTATTTAGCGATTCGCACAACAGGCCAAATTTTACAAATTCGAAAAACAACAGAATAAGATGGAACAGTTTTGTTTGACCGATAATAGGTATAGTTTGATCATCAATTGATAAAATATGTATCTAAAAATGCATATAAACTTGTAATAACAGAAAATTAATATTACCTAATGTTTTTCTTGCCACAATTTGGGCCTTGCTACACTGTTTTTTCGCACAAGCCACTTGTCCTGAATTATCTCTAAGTACAAATGACTGACTTTCAAAAATATTTTATATGAATTTCTTGTTATTATATCAGTATCAAAACTACAATGTGGAGGAAGATGGGACACCTAATTAAAATAGTTTTATGACTAGTTAAAACTAAAACTAGTTTTATGAAATGAAATCAAACTAAACAAAATATTCAAACTTTTTAATGAATCTATGAAACTAGTTTAATCGTTAACACTTGCAAACTACAAAATTTCATTGGCTTTACTATGATTTAGCAAGCATTTATAATTAGCACCTTACTATTTCGCATTTTTTACATGTTCAAAAAATACTGTTTCAATTTAACATATTTTTATTTAATTTAAAAACAGCAATCGTCTTTGACGCATGCTTTATAAAGACGTTATAATACTGTCAAAAAAACAGGTAACATTACTTTTCTGATTATCATTAAATGGGGGTCCGTAAAAAGAAAATTTAAAAAGGTCCCAAAGTGTCTCATCTTCCCCCACCCTACTATATTTTATATAGTGCAATCATTTTATTAAACTTTAAGGTACAAACACAACAGACTAACTTTTACATTTCAGGGGAGAAATATATTTTTAATATAAAATTAAAAGCACAAAATTTGGTTTACCCCACAATTAATCAGACATGATTACCAGTTAAAAAGTTGATTCTAAAGTTCATTCCTCCAAGCCGAAGCAACTAGTTCAAATTTTTCCAATGCTTTCTGGACATCCAACTTGCTTATTTGGTGATAGAAAACTGCTCTGACAGTTACATCACCAAAGGCACACATCTTAACCCTTGTTTTGCTGCCATCTGATGTGTTTTCCATTCGCCAAACAAACTCTTGAGCAACTGTTCGGCCATTCTTTGTTGGCATTGCATTTTTAAGTTGAAACATAGCAATATTTGTGGTTACATGTTTCAAGTTAACTTCAACCAGATCTGGCGCTAAGCTTAGAATAGCTGAAATAATAAGTATGTACAATTATGGTAAAAAAAAACATAGTATATCGGAATATATAGTAAAATATTTTGTTTTAATCAACTAATTCTCTAAATCTAGTCAAAAGCTATGTCACTGCTGGGTTATTGTTTTTTTTCTGTGCAATTATACATGCTATTTGGAACAATAGTCTGTTCTGTTGTAAGTCCAAACAGTTTGAATTTTTATCTTTTTTTGTAAGAATTAGCTTTATTTTCAATTTGATATCATATGGTTATGTATGCTTTAACAAAAAAAGTAAATTAATATTTTATGATGTTCACTAACATCCTACACCCATGTTTACTTTGTGCAAAATGTTTTGCATTATCATGATCCAAGTGCAACTTCTTGCTTATCACATTAAGAGAAATTATTCCAGCCGCAGCAAGAACACCAGCTTGTCGCATTCCCCCCCCAAGTAATTTTCTGACTCTTTTTGCTTTTGTGATGAATTGTTTACTTCCAACGATCACCGAGCCAACTGGTGCACATAAACCCTATAATTTTAAAATCAGTGGTTCTAAAACTCCGCATTGCTACGCCCTATAGTTCTTTTAATCTTCTAAAATTGTAACATAATAATTCTGTTAATAATTGAACAACCAATAGTAGTATATACATATTTAACTCAGACCTGGAAGCTAACATGGGCAATCCGCAATGACCAACAATAAAGAAAGATGTGTGCGATTTTACAAAATATATTCACAGGGTTATTACAGACAGAAAAATTACGAGCAAAAAATCTATATTTTATTACACTTTCTGTTTTATAATTATTTTAAACTTTAATACATGGACAAATAATTGATGAATGATGTCATATAATACAGTAATACATTTATAATCCCGTTTATTTGGTGCTTGTATACGGAGGCGGAAAACGTATAAAGCGGTTGTTTTAACATATAAACACACAAGTTCTAACATCAATTTCGTTTCATAGAATTAAACCTGGCAGCTTATGTGGAGTAAATTAGCATTTTGACTGGTTTTCAGCTACTGTGTTAACTTACTTTACGATGGGCGTTTATACCAGCAGCAGCTTAGTTTAATAGTATATGTTCATATCTACCATCTACCAAACTACAGAACCTTTAGAAACTATTTATAATACAATATGACTGGATATGTAGCTCCAAACTGCTTAAAGTGCATGTGACACGGTCATCTAGAAAAATAAACTATTTGCAGAATAGTTTTAATTTGTACAAATGTTTTAGCGAAAAAATTAGCCTGATCGGGTCACGTGTTTTCGAGACAGATGTTTAAAGTTGTGTTTGAAGCGATGTGAACAAAATCGAGCGAAAGCGACAAGAACCGTGCGTGTTGTCATCGAGGGTCAAAGAGAGAATAGAACAAAGCGCAGTCAGTGCTAGTACAGCTTGTTGAGCCTGATTTGAACAGCGAGCATGGCCAATTAAGAAAGTTTTCATAGTGCTGATTCAATTTCTCACCTAGTTGAAGATGTAGAGGAAATACATGGTGATTGTGGATATATATTTGAGCCTGAATATTCCAAAATAAGGTGCCAATATTGTTGAAAATACAAATGGCAAACTGCTTATGGTTAGTTTTTTTCGTATATCAAGAGATATTTCATAAAATAATTTTCATTAACGTGCACATGTGACAATTTATACCAATGTCCTCTTTTTAACTATTGTTATGTTGCTGTTAACTTGGAAGAGAGGCGACTGAATCAATTAATGGAAATCAGTGAGGTTACTTGTATCACGAAGCACCCCCGTGATTCCAAGGCTCAATCCCTTGGTTTTAGAGACAGCACACTTAGCTTACAAGCAAGATTATGGCAGTGCTGTGGACTCTATTTTAGCACAACACAAGTTAGCATGTTGTTCAATTTGTATGGGTTAACTAACCTGCCCGATCTCCAAAAAAATATTATCGATGTATATGTTTTTTATGTCCGGTTTATTATCGTTTATGAGATTCAGACATGTGGCCTACAGACAATTTGTTCGTTGGACATGGGGCTACCATGGACGACTTGTTCTTGTGCCTTTCCCATCATGTGTTGTTAACATGACTAGAGATAAAATTGCAATTTCCTTGTCAGGTTCAAGGTAATTAGAAGTTAAAGGTGGCGTCCAAGAAAGTTCTGATGAGCGAGAGCCATCATATTATCCAGTATTAAACTTATTTAGATGTACAGTTCTTGTATATGTATTCTGCAAATATTTGAAATTTGAATGTTTATGATAACAATTCAAACTATGAAGTCACAATCAGACCAATTTTTCATGCAGTCATTACTATTCGCACTACGTCCTTCTTTGCTCCTTGTAAATGATATGTTGTATAGCATATACTTCACCATCACTCCATGTTAGCCTGCTGACGGTTTTCACATTGTAATGTGCAATATGCTAGAAGTAGTCTAAAATATTGTATATTAATTTTCAGGAAAAAATACTGCTGTTAATTAAAAATAAATCCCCTCAAATGAAAGTATTTTTGAAGCGAAGTGGTTTAATAAAAAGTGGAAAGCTTCTACACCACTTGTTTGCTGAGCTGGTGACACATTTTTTACTGACTTCATAAAGTGCTTTATATGCATTATCTCTTCCAGTTATTGTAGGTACATCAGACTCCAACGTATCTCAGTAGTAGATCCAACTTCTTCCAGTCGAGTTTAAATAGTTACTACATATACCACTGTTCTTGAGAGGTTGTTCAAAATCCGCCCCTCTACAATTGCACAGACTTCACCAACTGCTTTGATATTGGGATTTCGGAAATTTAAGTATTTTCACATTATCATTGTAGCTATTTGAATACCCCGTAACAACGCAACGGTTCGGCATGTTCAAAATAAGGCGCTTCTCACATGTAAACAAAAACTTTCCTGCTACTCGTATCTAAACACAGTCTTTCTCACTCGCGCTTGACCCTCGATGACGTCACACTTCGCAAGAGCAAAAATCTCTTACGATTTTTTGAAACGGCTACTTATTTTGCAAATATTTAATTAATTAAGCTAATAAATCAACTAAATACAGTATATTTGTGTTTAATATACTTATACCTTTAATTTTAGGCAAAGTTGTTTGACCGTGTCATATATACTTTAAGTAATAGCAAAAAAATGTGTTCTTGCGTTTTCAGATTTCCTAAAGACCCAAAACAGGGAATTTGGAGTTAACTATATAAAGTTATTCAACAAAGTGTTTCAAACAAATATTGACCAACAAACCTTTGACAAACAAATATTTGCAGTGTCTGCATACTTCGTTATCAATTTCGGAGGAACACCTAATGCTATTGCAGCATTTATAACCCTGGCTCCATCTAAATGGATAGGTAGCTTCAATTCATCTGCAACACTTCTTAACTAAAAAAGACAGAAGGTGATCTGATAGTAACAAATTGCAACATTTGAGCATCTTCATATATATATATATTTGAATTTCATATTATATTGCATACACAACGGCACACACACATTTCCAATATTCAGCTATTTAAAAAAAATAAACAGGTTGTTCACAGGAGTGTCATGGAATTCATTTAATTCAAAATTTACCTGAACCATAAAATTCAAAGGAAGAACTTTTCCTTCAATCGGGTTTTCAACGCAAATGAGTGAAGTTGATGCAAAATGTACATCAGCACTTGTTTGATACTTAGCTTGCAGTTCACTTAATTGAAACGTACCATCAGGTAAATTGCGTATCGTTTTTGGGTGGACTCCTGCCAACTTGTGTGTAACCATAAAATAAAAAAGCATATTAATAACTTATATAGCGAATTGTTAGGGTTCACATGTATGTATTGTAAATATGAAAATTCCTAAACAAATAAAATATAGTGAAAGCAAATTTACACTACTAGCAATAAAAGTACTGGTGATAAATAAAAGGCGAGTTCAATTCAGCCAAAGGCAAGTTTTTTGACTAATAGAGTAACAGAAACCCATTTTTTTATTATTGAGTGCTGTTTCTGTTAAGTGTCCACAAAACCAAAACCAAGCCAAATAAATTGAAATAATGCATTGTATAATACAATAATCTTTGTTTTTAGATTTCAGACTGGATTGCTCCCATGTTTAGTCTTATATTACTGCTACTCAGCTTCTTTCCTCCTTAAATACCTTTTGCTAGCTAGTAATATGCCCTTCCAGTTCATTTGAATATCTCTGACACTTCAAAAAAGATAAAAATAGAATCCTTTATAACTCGAATGCGGGCCTGCAAGGCCTGCGTGCAGGCCCTCACAAATACCAGGGTACTCCCGCAGGCCCTGAAATTTTAATGCGTGCGTCATGTTTATTGCCTTTCTCCCGCAAGCTTATAGATCATATTCACGCAGATACTACTAGAATAACTCGATAGGATCATTGATATTTCCATCAAAGTATCAAAACAATAAAAATCCAGCATTTATAAATGTTTCAGACCGCAGTTTTAACGGAGACGTCAGTCAAGGTACGTTTCGGTTGCCTGGCAACTTGCTGGCGATAAAAGCTTTTGAGTCTATGACGTAACAACATTAGAATTTTTACAAGGTTAAAATAAATTCGGCTCAATGTTTGGTTTAATAAATATTCCAACATGTTCAGTAAACGCATTTCAAGTACCCCACCGGGTTTTCAATAGAATTACCCCGCCGTCCAAAATTGCCGTCACATCCCTAGACTAAGGATGCGTTTACTGAACATGTTGGAATATTTATACTAGGGATGCACATTACAGAATTTCGAATCCGTGAGATTCGAATCCTTTTGTATTCGAATCTAATTACGGGATTCGTTATTCTGTTAAATGGCGTCATCACACGTCATCTTATAAACTATAATAACAATTTTTGAAACTTGATAATTTTGAAAAAAATATTTTTGTGTTTTTGGGACTTTCGAGAGTAAACGTTTCGCAGCGTCTTTTCATAGCCTGCTATACGTTTCGTGACACAAAAACTACCCAATAGTACAATTTTTGATCATTTTACAGCTCATGATTCAACAAGACTACTATGAAAGAGTCAATAAACTGACTTATGCGGGTCAAATTATTTTTTCCTATTAATAAAAGAAGATTCGAAATAAAGTATTCTAGGTTATCCTAGAAAGGTGTATAAAACAGAACGCCCGTGTTATTAAGACTGTTCTTGTCATGTGAGGGTAAATAGGTTTCATTCATTCATGGGCACCTGATAGAACAAAACTTAAAAATTACCTGAGCTATTCCACCTTGCTCAAACCGATGAATATGAGATTGATCGCCCAGTAAAACTTCTGATCCACGTTGCCAACAATGGCACATCACTGATATCAAATTTCACATTGTTCCTGTTGGAACAAACAATGCATCTTCCTTTCCAAACAATTCAGCAGCCAACATTTGTAATCCTGAATTAAAATTACATTTTTAATGAAAACAAACATTTTGCTTCCTATAAATAGTTTCAATACGAGTGACTGTATAAAAATTATACAAAAAAAATATTCAAAAATCCCTTTCGTAGATATAATTATTTGAACATATAATATGTATAACAAATACTTTATAAAAATTGACACTTTTTGGTAAAACTATAAAAACGCTGATGATATTCAATGTCTTTATAATCTGTTTTTGTTGGCTTAAATAGCAGTGATGTTAGGTCGCTTAGGTTGAATCTTTTTTACTCCAAATACCTTATTGTTTTTTTTTAACTTACTTGATTATAATTATGACAAATCAAAAATCTAATCTTCTAAAACTTGAAGCTTTGATAGTACCATCAATGAAAATTTTAGTAACGACTTTCTTTCTGTTTTCGCATAATTAATTAGCATGTGTTTTGGAAAAACAATAAGGAGACCTAATTCGATTTGTTATAATACAGGCTAGCCCTGCTACCATTGTGGGTGTTTGTGTCTTTGGGCAAGACACTTAATGCAATTGGTCCAACCCAGTGGTCACTAATGAGTTGTCCAAATTATCAGCCATATAAAAGAAAATGAATTATCACCTACAATCCACAAAGGTACATTGGTGGTAGCTCGTATGCGGGGATGAGGTGTATGAAACAAAACACCTGTGTCTGTGTTATAATGTTTGCCGTTGCCACGCAAGGGTAAATAAATTATATTTATACTTTATTGTATACATACGATTTACGGTTGGGTCTTCACCATAAACATCATCACCAAGTTCTGCTTCAGCCATTGCACAACGCATATCAGCTGTAGGAAGAGATAATGTATCACTCCTTAAATCGACCGTTACCACTTCCATTTTTTTCTTAAAATAGAAAAATCAAACTTTACCACGTCAATTCTTTAGTGGGTGACCAGTAAAATTTTAGGTCTAAATGTTCCCTAGTGTTGTAAACTGTTCGTGTCTGCTCGCTGTTAACTTATTGCACCTGGAGCAATCTTACAGAGCCCGGCCCACGGTTTTCATGACTGTGCATTTTTATATATAATAAGAACAAAGTTTATGTCTACTGATGCTAAATAAAAAGCTAGTTTGTGAAAATTTCTTTTAATTTAAACGATATAACCGTTTAAAAAATCAGGTTTTAAAGAAGTTTTTAAAAACGTTACTAGCGGGCACTGTGACGTCACAGTACAATATTTCGTTTATGGGGAAAACCCGGTCTGTCGGTAATTTACATCAGAGCACAGAAATAAAAGAAAAAGAAGAGTAGAACGCGCATCTCTAGGGTGGTATGCAGAAAGTATAATCAACTTTGATCTTAGATCAAATTTCATTGTTGACATAACAACGATTTAAACGGTATGCAGAAAGTATAATCAAAGTTAATTACCGATTTTTGATTGTCGATTATACATGGAGCTATACAGAGAAGACGGAAATTTTTTTCCGCTAGGAGGCGATGACAAATTCGTTTCTCTATTTTATGGGGAGCAGTTAGTTTCACGGTTTATACACATAAGATATAAACCCCTAACCCCAAACTCGTCAAACAAAAAAAACTTGAAAAAAATATATAAAAAAAGTATTCCACTGTGCGGGACTCGAACCCGGTAAAAATGAAACAAAGACAGTTTACGACCGCACGCAAACCGCTACACCACAGACTCGACGAAAATAAACACAACGAAAGAGCGTATATAACAGACCTAATGTGGGAAATAGGTTCTTACTAGTGTTTTATGTATTTAGAAAGGTATTTTTATTATTTAATTAATTTGTTTTACACTTATTAACACTTTGTAGTGCTGTTTTGTTCGTTTTTCCGTATTTTTTATTTTAAATAATTACCGCCTCTAGCGGAAAAAATTTTCCGTCTTCTTTGTATAGTCCCATGTGTCGATTATGTCCGGCGCCGTGGCGTATTGTCCGGCGCCGTGGCGTAGTGGTTAGCGCGCCTGCCTGTAACCATTAGGTAATGGGTTCAAGGCTCGTCGCTGCTACCATTGCGGGCGTATGTGTTCTTGGGCAAGACACTTAGCGACAATTGCTCCAACCCAGTGGTCACTAATGGGTTGTCCAAATTATCAGCCATACATAAAAAAAATAAAAAAAAATTCCCAAAAAAATAATCACCCACAAAGTAACATACATGTTAACTCGTAAGCTGGCACGAGGTGTTAAACCCGTGTGATAACGACTGTCGTTTTCCGGCCGCGCTTAAGTTTTTGCTTGATCTTAGTTTAGCTAAACGGAGATCATGCAAAAAACTTAAGTGGTAAGCAGAAAGTGTAATCAGTGATTCTTATATTTCTAATAAACCGTTTGTTTGAAAGTTTTTTAATTAAATTTATAAAATAATCAATTTTCCTAAACAAGCGCTAAAGTGTAAGCGTTAACCTACCAAAAACTAAACTGGCCTAATAAAGTGGAATAGTTAGTGTAGTTTTTTAAATAAACAGCTAAAACATCCTAAAATCACTGTGCGCATATTTTTTACAATGGAGACCAAGCGAAATGGGGACGGAGTTGGCGGTCACGTGGATAGAAAAAAGAATATATCACGGTTTTGGGCAGTTGCGCGTTCTACTCTTTTTTATTTCTGTGCATCAGAGCCATAGAAATACCGAGTAGACCCACCATAGATATCTAAACATATGTTTATTAACATATAATATGTTTATTGACCAATAACCAACTTTGGACCAACCCAAAGTTAATATAGACCACAGAACTAAAAATGAGTAAAACGCGCAACCGCACAAAACCGTGATATATTCTTTTTTTCTATTCACGTGACCGCCAACTCCGTCCCCATTTCGCTTGGTCTCCATTGTAAAAGATAGGCGCATAGTCGTTTTAAGAGGTTCTAGGTGTTTATATTAAAAACTACACCAACTATTTAAGTTTATTAGGCTAGTTTAGTTATTTGGTAGGTTGACGCTTACAGTTTACCACTTGTTGAACACGTTATTGAACACGTTAGTGGTCATATAGATCCTTTTTCGTCGAACAGTTGTTCTTGGCTTTGTTGTTGTTGTTGTTGTTGTTGCTGGTAGGGCGATTATTTTCCGCACTTATCCTAATTCTCAATTCTGGCCTTATTCTTTAATCTCTTGATTGAAATCAAATCGTAATACATATTTATAATTTTTAGACTGAATTTTCAGATTTAAAACCGCACGATGAGCGATTAATTAACGATTACTTTCCTCATGCACTTTACACAGCGGAAACACTGTCTGGAGTTTGGCGGGAAACGACGGCAAGCGTGTTATATCTGCACAACGATTCACGACTGAATCAAACTAATAGCATTTAAGTGGGGACGCTTTAAATGCACTACTCTTATACCGTATTATCATTAATCGTAATTGAAACATTATTTTTATTTCAACATCATATGATTAATATTAACTTCTAACATTACCTAATTACTGCGTGGTTACGGTTTGTCAAAATTCATGAAAACAATCGTTTTTAAGCGACCACAACGTTAACTAGTGTAAGTTTGCAATAAACACATGGTACAGGAGTTGTACAAAGCGTATTTACACATATTCTTTACCAATCACTCAATCCTCATACGTCATCAGTTTCATTGGTTATAATACATGTATAAATACATTCTGCCTACTGCTCTACAGTCACCAATGGAGACTAGAACCCGTTTTGTTGGTTACTTCAGATTTGTTTTTGATCGAGCCCAGTCGACAGTGTAGAAAAGGGGTTAACTAATATAGCAGGGTGGGGGTAGATGGGACACCTTTTCATTTTGTTTTCTTTTTTCATTTGGTAGTAAACAAAGAACATTTAATGAATTATAAAACCGTATCTTCACGACTTCCACAGACCGTTTTTAATTGTTTAAAACACGATCAGGCTATTTGGATATTATGTGTTAAAGGTGTCCCATCTTCCCCGACTCTACTATCTTATGCTAATTAGTTTAAAACGTGTTCATTCATTAGATCTGTGATCTCTTGTTTACGAAATTTAAATTTTAAAAAGAAAAATTAAAAAGCTTCAAATAAACGGTTTGTTAGAAATATATATATTAGAAAATGGTTGTTTTATTCTATGAGTTTATATAAAGTCAAAAATACGAAAAATAAACTACATAAAACGCCCTCGATTCCATTGACTACAATAGTAAACGGGAACGACCCGCAAAAGAGAGAGAGAGTGTATCATGCTTTCTCCTTTGCCGACATTGGAGATGCGCGTTCTATTCTTTTTTATTTCTGTGGAGTCGCCTATACAAATGCATAGTCGGCATGTGTTCATTTAGTTCTTGTAAGCGATACCATGGCCTACTCAATACACGGCCTAAGAATACACCGAAACTGCTCAGAAAATAAGAGGCCTATTGACGCGAACAATGTCTATTATAATACATTGTCTCGTCACGGTTTCATGAATGGAATTTTGATTTTCCAACCAAATTAATACAGATAGAGCCTGTATATTTGCATTTGTAGCTAGTTTTAATTCATTTTGTTGTTATAATATAAGTTTGAGCGTGTGTACACGTAGTTTCGCACACCACTGATACTGTGTGACCGTTTAACAAAGATTAGTTTCGCTAAAACGTCATGAAATCGCAGTAAAGCCACTTGATTTTCACATTTAACTATAAAGAACGTTCTATTCGTTTGGACGAAAGTGGTTTCCAACATGTTCCTGTGCTGTTACTGATGGCTGGCATATCATAAGCGATAAATACATTATCTAAATCTAATCAAAGAAAGCATAAAATGTTTTAATGTTAGAAATATGCACTTTTATTCCTTGCAAAGGCAGTGGTTTAAAAATTTTATTCCTTGCAAAGGCAGTGGTACGCTAGCAGTTGGAAAAAGCTATACTAGATGACTGTTTAGTAAAGGACTCCTAAATCAGTAATTTATGCGTACAAAAATGACTACAACTGCTGTAAACACTATTTCTAGCTTCTACGTAAAATACTACCTCGTTTAATCGATTTAATAAGTTCTTATTCTAACAAAACCACTACAAACACCAAGAGCACAACGGACCTGCAACTGCTCTGATTGTAAACTCCATTTTGAAAATCAAAATTCCATTCATGAAACCGTGACGAAACAATGTATTATAATGGGCATTGTTCGCGTCAATAGGCCCTTTTATTTTCTGAGCAGTTTCGGTGTATTCCTAGGCCGTGTATAGAGTAGGCCATGGCGATACAAAGCTAGAAAACACATATAGCGGTTGTTTTAACATTTAAAATATAATTTCTAATATAAATCTTGTGATATAATATTAAATATAGGAATTAATGTGGAGTAAATTAATATTTTGACTGGTTTTCGGCGTACAGTGTGGTTTAACAGGGTACTTTACGTTAGCGATTAATACTAGCAGCAATCAGCTTAGTTTACATAATAGTATACGATCATACCTACGAATCTACAGAGCCATTCTTTACTACATTTATAATCCAACATAAGTGGACATGCAGCTCCAAACTGTTTAAGTACTAGTAGATAAGGTGTTCGCGTTTTCCGATTTCATAAAGACCCGTAACGCAGAAACGGTAGCTTACTAATTCAAGCAGAGGACCAAAAATAGTAACTCAGTATTGTTTTCCTCAATGTCACTTCGATATTAGGCAAATTTTACAAAGATACCGTAAGTTTCGTTGCCGGGTATACGTGTTAAGTTTGTGAGCCAAAAAGTAAAATCACGGCAATTTACATGCAAAACTGCAGCTAGATACACCAGTTTATGGTAATGTTATGCGTTTTTGTTTGTATTTTTATATTTTAAACATGTTCTTTTATGTTTTTGGTTAGTGAACTTGATATTTTATGTTTTTTACTCTTTAATCGATTGAGTGTTCAATAAAAGTTGATTATTTTTGTGAGGTTTATTATTGTGATAAGATATAACATTAGTAGAAAGCCATTTTTACGCGCAGAAGTGCTTGGTTTTTAAAAAAATCGCAATATTTAAACGAAAATCAGCACCCAGCAATGATAAAATGCTGTGCCGTGGGCTCCGTAATGGCGGCGACTATGACGTCATAGACGCGGAGACAATGGGTAACAAAACTCGTTGTTTTACAATCCGTTTCCTAACTTGGTCTATACTAACTTTGGGTTGTCCAAATTATTAGTCATACATAAAAAAATCCTCAAAAAAATAATCACCTCTCGTAAGCTGGCACGAGGTATTAAACCCGTGTTATAACGACTGTCGTTTTCCGGCTACGCGAGGATAAAGTAAGTTTTATTCATTCATTCATTCAACGTTCCTCATTTCACGATCACAGGAGGTGTCTGGGAGCGCAGAACTCATACCATATATATAGTACACTTAGTGTACTATGTTCAAACCGTACGACGCGCACTGGACCCTATATGCCTATGCCGACTCCTCACATTGTTACGGGTTATGTATAAGCACACTTAACTTCTAAAAAAACGTTAACATGTTTAATTAAATACTGTTTACTTAATCTGCATTACTTAATTTGAAGAGACGAAATAAATTTCATTAACTGGGGTTACAGCTAGATGACGCGAGTAATTGCGAAAGTTTCTAGTGGTGAAAAGTGTAGTGAATTCGCGCCCTGAAACCAAGGATAATCTATTTCTATTAGAAACGGTGACGTATAATATATATTCGTTCCGATTTATAGATTTTTTACCGGACGCTATCGCGCACACGCTGAGACGCTTCGGAAGGTCGGAACAAATATCAATGAACACCCGGTTCAAATTTATTACGACCCTCTGTTGAAAACGTTCCAGACACGACGTTTCCACGATAAAACTTTAGTTTTTATGCTTAAAGTCAGCAGAGCTGAGTTGGTATGTTATTTGTAGCCTAGAAAAAGTAAGAACCACAAAGAAACTTATTTTATGTTAGTTTAAAAATCACATTTTAGGTATAATTTACAGGTGATGCTGGTGGACAAAGGTTATCCTAGAACACAAAAATTATAGCGGCCACTTTCGATACCTTCTACTCGTGCTACTAACATAAAATTTGGGCACTGTACTAACTAGACCCCAGCAATATCGATTCTAAAATAAAATTTTAAAAATTTGTAGAAATAATAACTATAAATATTAATATTCGTCATTAAAAAAAATAAATTATTTATAGAATTTTCTACCAATCCAGCTTTGAATAGGTTATAGCGCTATACGTAATACTTAAAAATAAAACATTATTATCTTTAAAAAAGTGCGGGGATGGGTGTTAAATATAAAAAAATATTGTCATACCTTGAATAATAGAGTAGGGTGGGGGAAGATAGAACGCTTAAGCACATATTGCCAAATATTTCCCAAATCAAAATAGATGATGGTTTTTGGATAATACCACGAATTAGTACTATCATTACTTTATTACTTGACACCAATTTAATAAAATATAATAAAACACACTAGGAGTTATTTAGCGATCCGCACAACAAGTGAAACTTTACAAATTCGAAAACACACAGGGTAAGATGGTACAGTTTAAAAACTTTGTTAATTTTGATTATTAAGTGTATTTATAAATAGGAATATACGTAAATAACACGAAATAATACTGTACGCCTTGAAAATTAAGTCTAAACATTCTTTTTCTTGCCCTTCTGCTAGAGTTTTGACATGCTATACCTATACATTATATTATTGCATAAAAATTGGTATTGTTTGAAAGACAAGGGGTATTGTTCAAACATCAATGGATAAATATTGTATCCTACAAATGCATATAAACTTGTAATAACAGAAAACTGTTTAAAACTATTGGTAAAGTTTTATTTTTGCTACAAACTGAGTATTACTACTCTGTTTTTGGCACAAGACACTTTTCATAAATTATTGCCAAGTGCAAATGACCAAATTTCGAATATATTTTCAAAATATTATCTTTTTATTATATCAGTATCTTATAGTTAAATAATCCCTGAGGTATAAATTACTAAATTAAAAGCAAAACTTTCAAAGTTTGGCAATGAAAACATACAAAACTACAATGTGGGGGAAGATGGGACTCTAAATTGAAATATATTTACATTAGCAGTAATCTGCAACTTGTAGTTAACCTACCGAATTTAACGGGCTGTGCTAGTTTCTTTGCCATTTAAACTTCATATATATAACGTTAAACCGATATTTTGTGTTGTTTTTACCTCAAATTAAAGTTATATTGACCCCTGCCTATTTTCTTCATGCTTATAACTCAGTGTTTTTTTACAAAACTATAAAAACTAGTTTTATGAGATAAAATCAAACTGTACGAAATATTCAAGGTTGTTTTATGAAGCTATGAAACTTATAGTTTAACCATTCGCACACGCAAACTAAAAACAATCATCGGCTTTACTATGATTTAACGAGCATTAAAAAATAGCACCTTACTATTTCGAATTTTTTTACCTGTTCAAAGTATACTGTTTCTATTTTACATATTTGTTTTACGATTTAAAAACAGTAATCAGCCTTCGGGCGTTTTATAAAGTTGTGATAATACTGTCGAATAATTCTGTAACTTTATTTTCCTGATTATCATTAAAAGAGGGTCAGTAAAATAAAAATTAAAAAAAAGTTTTGTCTGACAAATTGTCCCATCTTCCCCCACCCTACTATATGAATATTAAATTTTCAAATACAGTATTTTCGCAAAATGTTACTATTACGCCTATAGCTATGTAGGTCACTAGCATATGTTATTCCAATCGAAAACAAAAATAATTTAAACAAAATAAAAATTAAGTAATATTTTTCGCGGAACTTTTTTTAGTCGGTACGTATTTATTAGAGCTCGTATTGTATTTGTTCCGACCGAATGCGCATGCGCAGTAGCGTCTAGGCACATGCGCAATTGCGCTCGGTACAAATATATTAATCGAAACGAATATATCACGGCACCGGGTGCACCCGAACGTTTAATGCCCATTCATGTACTCACCATGAAACGTAATGTGTTTCAACAACGGGAAGACCTCTACGTGCGACAAAGGTGGTAGCGCGTTCAATATTTAGGCAACCAGTTTTGGTTCGATGTCGGAAAGAATTCTTACATTTCTTGCAAGAAAAAAAAAACAATTGGCAAAGAAGGAGACGCATTGAAAGTAATTACACCTTATTGGGCACGTTGGTGGTCATATAGATCCTTTTTCGTCGAACAGTTGTTCTTGTTGTTGTTGTTGTTGTTTTATTCGAGACTTTTTTCCGCACTTATTTTACTTCGGGTTTGTTATTGATCGAGCGTAGTAGACCGTTGTACTAAAAGGGTTAATTAATACTATACTAATTATTAGCTTTAAACGTGCTCACGCATTAGATTTGTCTCTTGCTGAGCACGGTAGTGGTTGAGCACGGTAGTGGTCATATAGATCCTTTTTCGTCGAACAGTTGTTCTTGTTGTGTTTTTTTCGTGACTTTTTTCCGCAATAATCTAAATTCTTAATTCTAGCATTACTCTTTAATCTCTTGATTGAAATCAAATCATAAAATAGGTTTATAAATTTTAGACTAAATTTTCAGATTTAAAACTGCGCATAATTAGCGATTAATTAGCCTTTTTAGTGGCCGTCTAGCAGACTCTATCGGGACTACCCCTACAAACTCCAAATAACATAGAGCTCAGGATTTTCATTTTTGGTTCGCTGGCAATTTTGCGATCAAGTATTGCACTGTTTATGTTTTCGTTTAGTCTGGTTAGTAAATCGTTTACATCATAGTTTGGTCGTTAAATTGTCACCGTTGGTACACTTGCTTTTATACAAACAAATTCAGTTAATACTAACAGCAGGCAATTGTGCCAAGAACAGGTTACATCGTGAAATGAGGTTGGTACTTAATACTCAGCACTGTAGAGATTGAATATTGAACTACGGATTATTTAATGACCATACTCGGTTGTGTTTGTAGCGGTAAGCATTAATTTATTACGAGTTCTTAAACAAAGCCACTTTAATAAAAGTTGAACGATATACCAATGTTTACATACTTTCACTTGATAACAGCACTAGCAGGCAAGTGAATTGTTTGACTACCTACATAGGTTGATGCTGTTACTTAAGTTGTTAATGTAGTTTTCGCGAAGACTGACATGTACCAATATTTATGCCTTGTACACTGTAAGTCATATTGTGTTCTGTATATAATCTATTACGCAGAGAAAACTAAAGAAAAGCATAGAAGTTAAAGAGATGGTTTTCTATCATGGCGCCCTCTATAACAGGCCTGGACACCGTCGGCGCCTCTCTCGAAACTGGAGACGGATGGTTTTGCAGCGCTTGTATGAATTGTAGACAGTTTTGATGAGTTATTTGACGAATTATCGCATTATATAGTGTTTGCTCGTGGTTTTAGCAGTTAATACAGTATGAATGTTTACTTTATTATTCAGTTTACGCGTATTATGTGTATAAAGTAGACAGTTGCTTATTTATAGTTGTGTTTAAGTAACGAATGGCCGCCGGTGTAAGATTTTCCAATCGCACCCATGAGGTTAATCTTAATACAATCATAAGGTTTTTTGATTAAGTAAGGTCTATCGCCAGGAGTTATATTATACATGCTCTGCTGCTGCACTGTGTTTCAAAACTAAAAAAAAACTAAAATGTACATACCACCCAAAAATGAACTCAAGTCATTTTATGGATCTTTTTTGCAGGTTCTTTACCTAAGTGAGGTGTAATTGACTTACACCATCTATTTAAAGAATGTTGCTGAGTATGTGACAGTGAGGATTATTTATTCTAAAACTGTAATGGTCACTTACACGTTAAAAAATATTGAAACCCTTGTGGCCTTGTGTTAACTTAGACACTGGAATCATCTTTATCAAAATCTGTGGCCCTCCAAATGTATTTCAACATTATGGCTAAAACAATTGGTGGTGTGGTAAAGAAGCAGCAAGAAATAGTCATAACAACGGTTTCGACCATTCGTGCATTGGCGTACAGATTGCATAACTCCCACCTCGCTCAACAGAAATCCAACTCCAGCAGAAAAGTAATGACTCTATGACAAGTCCAGGTTACAACCCAGTTTATTCGACAAAACGACATCACGCTACAGATAACAGAGAGAACTGCAAAGGCATTACAAGGCCCAACTGCCAGCCCATACAGCACTGGAAGGGCTTATAAAAATGGCGAGAAATCAAAATGCAAGAAGAAGTATACACACGAGAAGAACATTAAACAGCAAGGCAAAGTTTCTCCGCATTGTCACAGGAAAAAGTCTCTCAGCATTATTGATAAATGCAAGCATTTTTATACAGGGGATACAGGAAACAATCAAGGTGCATATTGCATACACATTACGCCAGCTGGACAGATCACATTTCTTTACCTTGATTCCAATGTTTGCATATTTCACCTAAGAATGTCAAGTCATCAGTGTTGTCAATCTTGGAAGTCATTCTGGTCAGTGTTTTTGTACTGGAAAGCTTTCATATGATGCTCTTGAAGATAAAAAATAATCCAATGAGTGAATGACCGACAAGTGCCTCACCAGAATACACAAGCTTACCAACTAAATAAGCAGTTGCATTTGAATTTCTGTTGTCTGTGAGAATCATGTATGGCTTGCCACAATGCCACAACATTAACAGGATAATAAACTGTCTGTGCTATTCTTGGCCATCTGTTCAGCCAAAGAAGAAATTATAATTGTAATGGCAAAATAAAAACATTCATGATGAAAATCCTTTGAAATTTTGATGGCAAATAAAGGTACACTGGATATATCTTCCTGGACTTAATGATGACAAAATTACGGGAGCAGGGAAGGAATATTTGTTTAAGCGGTTGGAAACAAACTTTTGTGGACACACAATATGTTGTTCCTGGGAATAGACTGCAGCCACAACAAGCCATACACATGATTTTTCACTATATCTTGCATACAAGCCCTTTGCTACACATGTAACCTGTTTTAAAACTGACATTACCTTTACCAGCATATACAAACCACAAAAGGGATAGCATTTCTCTTTAATTTGACTCATCTTTTTATTGTACAAATGTAAATGTGTTTTTTTTAATTACAATGTAACCAAAAATAAACTTATGTGACTTGGTGCAACTCAATAGTTTAAGAAGAGAAAGTTATCTTTAACTTTGATTAGTCTTTTGCCTCGACTGTGTCAATCTGTCCTGCTATTCTACCTAATACATCATTTCTCAAGCTTTTTTTGATAAAGCAGGACAGAGGCCCCTCCTTGAGATCAATATTAGGTCATTAGGAGTATGTGACAAAAAAACAAATGCCAAAAAGGGATTTCGAACAGCAAGCGGTCTATTTAAATTTTAAAAAAACTGAGAAGTGGTAGGTCTTGTAGTTCAGAGAATATTTATAGTTAGGAAAGTTTTGCTAAAACGCTTGTGTGACCACGGCCTACTAGAGATATCTCTAGTAGGCCGTGGTGTGACTTAAACAAACATAGCTTCAGTAAAGATTTCACACTGGTGGCCAATCATACACATAATACACGCAAGCTATATAAAAAAAACAAAAACATTCATACTGTACTAACTGCTAAAACTTCGAGCAAACACAATCTAATGCGATAATTCGTCAAATAACTCATCAAAACTGTCTACAATTCGTACAAGCGCTGCAAAACCATCCGCCTCCAGTTTCGAGAGAGGCGCCGACGGTGTCCAGGCCTGTTATAGAGGGCGCCATGTTTTCTATGCATAGCAACAAGAAATCGAACATGTGTTAGTTATTTCTCAAACAATAGTTAACTATAGTAGTATAATACCCAATGATATTTATGTACCACTATTCAAAGACGTTCAGTTAGGGGTTCCTTTTAACCTGCTGTTAAGTATCTACAGAAACAATCAGGCCCAAACCCTACTCTATTCATACTATTCAATGAAGTTTATTTATGTTTTAAGCTGTGATTGTAAATGCATTTTAATCACGTCATTTCAGATTTTGCTAAAATGTGAATCACGATGCCAATCCTAAATCACCGTTTTGTTTTGTGCAATGGTAGAGTTCTTGGGTATTACCATGCAATAAGGAGGTTGTACCTATTGATTTATTCAATACATTGTAATCATACAATAACAGCATGTTTTACTTTTTGGTATATACAAATGAGTTTCATAGTGAACTATTTAATGCAAATAATTGTTTACATCTGTGAGCTGAACCAGGTCACATGGATAAACATATAATGTAGCTTTGTGAACCCAGCTTTGAAAATAGGGAATTACTTGTCAGCTCAGTATTGCTGTAGTGACACCTATGCCAACTTATATAAATGCTTTTTTGTTTGTTGTAGTATACAAAATACTATTAGCCTATATATGTGCAGTTAAGTAATAAGCTAACATACACAATTGTTTTATGTATTCTTTGTCGAATTTATGTTTTTTCATTACAAATCCATTGTATTGCACTGGTTTGGTTTAAATAAGGATTCAAAATTGCCCCTAATCGGTTTATTTGACATATAATAGAAGTGGCGTCGATTTTATAAAAAAATGTAGGGGTTGCGATATTAAAACGTACTAGCTGGAAGTCGGTTTGTAAAACACGTAAAATGCGTTGTAGTAAAAGTGCTAATTAATACTATACCAATTATTAGTTTAAACCGTGCTCATCCATTAGATCAATATGATCTCTAGTTATAATTTATCTGCATTCAAACATTATTTTTAGTATGGTAGGGTGGGGGAAGGTAAGAAGCCTTTTCAATCTGTTTTCTCGTCTCATTTGGTAGCTAAAGTTGCCCCATCTTCTCCACCCTCTACCATAGGCGCCCTCTATATATAGTGTTTACTTCTATCCTGAGCTCTGGGGTAACACTTTTTGCGCAACAAAAAGTTTTTTGGCTTACTTGGAACCACTCTGCCTGGGACCATTTAAATTGGTAATACTGCCGCTGGTGACCAGTGAAAATTTTGGTCTCAAAATGTTTCTAACGTCTTCCTGATACCCGCTGTATAATTTTTTTGAAAAAACTTCGGCGTTCGTGTCGAAAATTAGGTTTGAAAATGCGCGAAATCGTGCTGCGTCACCGTATTTTCCACACGAGCGGTCATGGATTAAACAAAGGTTAGATTATTACGCCATAGAATGCGAATTACCACGTTTGATTTCTACGTTACAGATTACGTAATTTGTTAGTTTTTTGGGGGATTTAGGGGTTTGGAGTTAAAAGTAGGGGTTAGGGTTGGGGCTTTGGGTTTTCCCTAGCATAAAACAGTGCGAAAAACAAGATTATAACGGGCTGTAACGTTCGTAATATGTCACTACTGTGACGTAACATATCGCTATTGTGACGTAAAATATCGTTAACCTTACGCAAGCCAGGTAATCCTTTAGCGTTTAGCTGGTGGCCACCTGAAATTTTGGTTTTAAAATGTTTCTTAGGTCTCACTGATACCCGTATAAATATTTTTTGAAAAAACTCGGGCGTTTGTGTCGAAAATTAACTTTAAAAGGCCTAAACACACTCAAATGTACATCGCTTCAATCGATAGAGTGTGTTTTTCTAATTCCTACGACACATGGCGCCCTCTATAACAGGCCTGGACACCGTCGGCGCCTCTCTCGAAACTGGAGGCGGATGGTTTTGCAGCGCTTGTGCGATTTGTAGACAGTTTTGTTGAGTTATATGACGAATTATCGCATTAAATAGTGTTTGCTCGGATTTTTAGCAGTTAATACAGTATAAATGTTTAATTTATTATTCAGTTTATGCCTATTATGTATATATAGTAGACAGTTGGTTATTATAGATGTGTTTATACTGTTTAAGTAACGAATGTTCACTGGTGTAAGATTTTACAATCGCACCCATGAGGATCTTTGATTTAGTAAAGTATATCGTCATATTATATATGCTCTGCTGCTGCACTGTGTTTAAAAACTACAAAATTCAAATAAAATCTTAAAATGTAATTACAAACCAGTCAAGAATAAATTTCATTTTATGGTATTTTTGCAGATTCTTTACCTAAATGAGATGTAACTGACTTACACCATCTATTTAAAGAATGTTGCTGAGTATGTGAAAGTGAGGATTATTCATTTAAAAACTGTAATGGTCACTTACACGTTAAAAAATATTGAAACTCTTCCGCTAACTCACACACTGGAATTATCTTGATCAAAATCGATGGCCCTCAAAATGTATTTCAACATTATGGGTAAAACAATTGTGGGTGTGGTAAAGAAGCAGCAAGAAATAGTCATAACAACGGTTTCATCTGTTCTTGCATTGGCGTACAGATTGCATAAATCTCGCACCTCGCTTAACAGAAACGGACTTCAGCAGAAAAGTAATGACTCTATAACAAGTCTAGTTTACAGCTCAGTTTATTGGAAATGACATCGACATCAGGATACAGATAACAGTAAGGACAGCAAGCATTACCTGGACCGGCTGCCTGCCCATACAGCACTGGAAGGGCTTATAAAAATGGCAATAACTAAAAATGCAAGAAGAAGCATTACACACGACGACACGAGAAGAACATTATACAGCAAGGCGCATTGTTATACAGGGCCCAGTTACAAGAAACAATCAAGGCGCAACGCCACACACACATTACACCACTGGAGTCTGGACATATCACATTTCTTTACCTTGATTCCAATGTATTGCATATTTCACCTAAGAATGTCAAGTCATCAGTATTTTCAATCTTGGAAGTCATTCTGGTCAGTGTTTTTGTACTGGGGAGCTTATGTTATGATTCTCAGTTTTTCATTTGACGCTCTTGAAGATGAAAAATATTCAAATGAGTGAATGGCCGACAAGTGCCTCACCAGAATACACAAGCTTACTAGCCTAAATAAGCTGTTGCATTTGAATTTCTGTAGTCAGCACTCAGTGGGAACTTTGAATGTATGGCTTGCTCCTTGCTGCAATATTAAACATAATAATAAACTGCATATCCTATTCTATTCTTGACCATCTGTCCAGCCAAAGAGGAATTTAGAATTACAAAGCTAAGATGAAATTATTCATGATGGAAATACTTTAAAACTTTGATGGCAAATAAAAGTACCCTGGATGTCTGGATAGTGGATATGTATCTTTCCTGGACTGGATAATGCCAAAGTTACAAACAAAATTAAGCAAGAAAGAAATATTTCTGTAAACCGTTGGAATCAAACTTTGGGGACACGCAACTTGTTGTTCCTTGGAATGGACTGCAGTCATCTTGACCGCTATTGGTTACATGTGGTAAACAGAAAATAGGTGTTTTATCACCTATGCATCATACCAACTTGTACAACCTGTCACATAACAAACCATACACATGATTTATCACTATATCTTGCATACAAGCATTTGCATTTTGTTATACAAAATGTATACATTTAACCTGTTCTAAACTGACATTACCTTTACCAGCATATACAAACCACAAAAGAGGTACTAGGTAGCATTTCTTTTCAATTTGACCCACCTTTTTTATTGTACAAATGTAAATATGTTTTTTTAAATTACAATGTAACCAAAAATAAACTCCTATTACAATCTCTAAATTTATGTGACTTGGTTCAACTCAACAGTTTAAGAAGGGAAGTTCGAAAGTTATCTTTATTTTTGATTAGCTTTTGGCTTTGACTGTGTCAATGTCCTGCTATCCCAACACCTGGTACATCATTTCTGAAGTTTTTTTAATAAAGCAAGAAATAGGCCTTTTGATAAATACTAGGATTATCGGACAAAAAAAACAAAGTCAAAAAGGGATTTTTAAAAGCAAGCAGTCTACTTAAATTCAAAAAAAACTGAGAAGTGGTAAGTCTTGTAGTTCAGAGAAATATTTATAGCTAGGAAAGTATGGTTAAAATGTCTTTGGGACTAAATTTAGAACTAACAACACAGGCGCGCATAACCAAACAAACATAGCTTCAGTTAAAATTTTACACTGGTGGCCTATCATTAACATAATACACGCAAGCTAAATAAAAAAAATTAAACATTTATACTGTACTAACTGCTAAAACTCCGAGCAAACACTATCTAATGCGATAATTCGCCATATAGCTCAACAAAACTGTCTACAAATCGCACAAGCGCTGCAAAACCATCCGCCTCCAGTTTCGAGAGAGGCGCCGACGGTGTCCAGGCCTGTTATAGAGGGCGCCATGCTACGACACCTTACTTGTTTTAATCGGTTCTTTATAACCAAAGATATTCCAGGTCAAACACCGTGAAATTCATAAAACTGATTTGAAAGTTGCGTGGCGAAAATATTGAGAAGTGTACTACCCACGTGACAAATCACGTCACAAAATTGTTGAAGCGTGGCCGCTCTCATTCAGAAACACTCAGAAAGGCGAGAGGCAGTGTTTTTAGCGAAAAACGAGAGAACAAAAAAAACGCAAAAAAAGCACAAAAAAACGCAGGTTTCGCTTTTACGAATGAATCAGTCACGTGACTAGTACGTTCCTACGTCACAATCACGAAGCTCGTAGTAAAAAAAGGATAGCGCTAGAGATCACTGTGTGAGGACGAATATCTACGCCTATACTGGACCAATTTTAATAAGCAAAGTATTTTTGGAATCAATAAAACAGTCGCTTTATGAATTTACCATAAAAAATAAAAGTGACGTGGGGTGTGTTTACGCACTTTAAAAATGCGCGAAATCATGCAGCGTCACCGTATTTTCCACACCAGCCATTATGAATTAAACCAAGGTTGAATAATTACGTCATAAAATGCGTATTGTTACGTTTGATTCTTACGCTAAAACAGTGGGAAAAAAACAAGATTATAACGTCCCGTAACGTATGTAATACCTCTATTGTGACGTAACAGATCGCGATTGTGACGTAATAAATCGTTAACCTTACGCAAATCAATTACGGTACGGTGACAAGCATGTTTTCGCGCATTTTTAAAGTTAATTTTCGACACGAACGAGTTTTTTTTTAGACAGCATATATCAGTGAGGCCTATTAAACATTTTGAAACCAAAATTTCAGGTGGTCACCAGCTAAAGAATTACCCGCAAGTCAGGCGAATTACGGTGACGCAGTATGTTTTTTTTTGCGCATTTTCAAAGTTAATTTTCGACACGAACGCCCGAGTTTTGTTTTAAAAAATACACAGCGTGTATCAGGGAGGCGTAAGAAACATTTTGAGACCAAAACTTTCACCGATCACAAGCGGCAGTATTACCATTTAAATCTCCAGAAGCACATTACTGGTTGTTATCGGTATACGAATTTGCGAGTTCCTTAAATATCTTATATCCTTATCTGTGCTAGAGGTGCTATTACTGCATAAGCGTGACGAGTAAACAAAATTGGCCTGTGTATTTAGTCCCCCTTCTGTGTATTTAGCTGTCTACACAAGAATAAAAACATATGTTCCTAAAAAAACATAGGCAAATGACCAATATTTTTTATCTGCTCAATACTTCGGTCGACATAATTTTGGCAAATTATTTTTCTGTTTACTTCTTGGTCACGAGGAAGTCACAAGAAGCTTGCGCAACGAAGCGTCACGTCGGTAAAAGGGAATTTCCGCTTCTTTGGCTGAGTTGTGGTGGTAGTAGTAAAACATGCAAGCTGAGGCATATTTTTTTATATATGTATTATATATATTTAACTCTTAGGCATAATTTGTTAGATATTTGACTCTCAGGCATATTCTGTTGAATATTTCAGTCAATTTGCAGGCATATTTTGTTGTATTATGCCTGAGAGTTAAATATATTCAATAGAATATGCCTGAGAGTTCAATGTAAAAAAAGTTATGCCTTAACTTACATGTTTTAGTGTCTACCACTACCGGTAGGGTAGATACCAAGGTCGGTAGATACTACTTAACTCTTAAGCCTAATTTGTTGTATTTAACTCTCAGGCATAATACAACAGATTGTGCCTGAGAGTTAAATATACAGCAGAATATGCATGAGAGTTATTTGTTCAAAAAAATTATGCCTAAGCCTACATGTTTTAGTATCTACTATCTATACCCAAGTTTGTTTCATTGTTCAGGTGGTTTCTGCCTGAGTTTATTTGTTGTTTTTTTTGTGGTGTTTAAATTGTTCAACAAAAATAACATTTTTTGCTCATATTTTAAAATTTTACTCCATATTACCACAAACGTGGAAACACAATTTTACCAAATTGTTTTTGGACTATAGTTTCAACCAATGTTTTTCATGATACAATAAAAAATATGTGTTTTTTGTTGAAGTCTTTGAACTTCACACAAAAATAATAAATTAAATTGAAATTGTTGTTGTGCTGTTGCATCTTGGTTTTAAGAATGAAAGATTATAATATAAGGACACATAGGTGTAATTGTTCGTGTGTATGACAGGGCCAATTGCGGTTGCTTTGAATGCCTGTTCTATTCTATGTGGGTGAGGTCCCGCGGCGTGGCACGCCATGGGTCCTAGGATTTAGGCCATAATTGAATGCCTGTTGCTAAGTTAACTAAAGCCATTAGTTGTCGCTTGTCAGTACTTCTTTAGCTGGAGACCTATAAAAATGTTGGTCTTAAAAATGTTCTTTAGACCTCGCCGCATCACCAGAGTTATAGAAAAACCGAGAAGTCTAACCGTGGACATTGAGTGTCCAAAATGATTTTTGCAATGGATTTAAACAAACTTATTGCGTTTTGTGTTTGTTTCTTTTTATGGGGAGGCATAAAATCGCTTAAATTTACCTTATAATACATTCTTTGCGAAAAAGAAGATATATATATATAAATTTGCCCATATTGAATGATTAAAATAGCTTAAATTTACCACTTTTTAATCTCGTTCAGGCATTTCCCCTACACCTGCTATGTTGTTTTGGAAACAAATTATTGACGCTCAATTTGCCTTTTGCGTAACAATGTTGGACCAATCGGTATTTCTATGGCTCTGGGACTCACTGATACCCACTGTATATTTAATCAAAACCACTTTAGTTTTTATTTGTTACTCATACTCATACATGCTACGTGTAGGATTTTTGTTTACCCATATTCATATTACTCTTTACAACAAACTGAATATGAGAGAATGAAATTAAACAAATTCTTTTTAATACAGATCTCAGTAGGGTTTTTTATACAAACATCACAAAGACACAAACCATGGTGTTTTGGTTCCAAAGAGGAATGGCATTTTTGCCAATCTTTTTAGTAGTTTGGACTTACCTTACATTTATGACATCATATATAATTGCAGTCTCCAGGGGTGATGTAGACCCAGGATTCCCATATATTTCGGACACTGGGGCTCGTCGCCCAGAAAGTTCAATTTTTGGACAAATGTTAAACATCTCAGCTGTGGCAGGTAAATGTCTGTGAGTTTTTAATACATTGTATGGTACAACCACTATTTTAATCTTTCTTGCGCTTTGTCTGAAGTGTCAGACATTTGTGCGACCCATGTTTGGGTGGCAACCCATACTTTGGGAACCACTGCCCTAATTATTTATTAGTTTAACAACAGGATTAAACGCTTGCTTTTTTTACTTTTGCTATCATATAAAGGATTGTCATTTGTCACGTCTACAATAAATGCTTATTGCGCACGTTAACACAACAAGCGTGTGAATGATTTATGTTATTAATATTTAGCAAAATATAAATATTAATTATCAAAAACTGGGGTGGCCAGACCTTTTTTTCCACCCAAGCTGAGGGGTATCGCGCCCATGCCTGTGTTATATGAGAAAAAAAAAACTTTTTTTTTTAAACTTTAGTGTGAGATTCACAATAAGAAAAGTTTTTCCATAAACATAATACTTTGTTTTCAGCTTTAGCATGCTTGTACATTCGCTACAAACAAGTGGATGGATATTTAGAAAAACTTGAAATGACAAAGTTCAACGTTGTGAATCGACTTAATAAAATCGGGATGTTTTTTTCTGTGTTGATTTGCTTAGGCATATCTTTGGTTGCAAACTTTCAGGTATGCACAATGCACTATTATAATTTATTAAAAATCAATAAATTTACTTCCAATTTCTTATCTGTTTTAATTGCAAAACGAAGTAACTATACTAAATTTTATAATTATTTTAATTTTCAAAAATGTTTAAAATCTACTCAAGTTTTGTACACCCTTTTCCTTTTTTGCCAAAAAGCAAACATACAATGCAAAACTTTAGAAATAAAATAATCACTGAAACTGAAACATTGTTTTCTATCTGGAACAAAAGAAAAAATAATAAATGTGTACCAAGTTTAAAAATCCTAAGCTTGGGCTTGGTATATAATATTTTCTTTCACCACATGGCATAAAATTAAAAATTGTTTGTTATTATTACTTGGCAGGAAACAAGCGTACTGTATGTTCATCTTGTTGGCGCAATGCTTGCGTTTGGATTGGGCACATTATATGAGTTTCTTCAAACATATATTACTTACAAAATGCATCCAGAGGTTAATGGAAGGCGTATATTTCATGCGAGACTGGCAGTGTGCGTTGTCAGTTTAATGGCATTTGTAGGAGGTAATGCTGGCCTTACGCTTAAAATTAACAATGTTACCTGCGTCATAAAATGTATCACTCACTGTATAACACTAGGATACACTACTTAGCTAACATTAAAGACGAATCCAAATTAAAGAAGTTGATCAAAGTCATTGTTGTTAAAATTAGTAAATTACTCTTATTTTGCTAAATAGGTTTTATAGCAACATCATGCACAACCGCTGTTAATAAAGCTGGAGATATAAAGTTTCACTGGAAGCCTGGACAACCAGTAAATATCTTGTGTTCTGATTATTAGCTGACTTAATACTATATGCTAGCCAATTAGGTTATAATTTTCCCATTTATATTAAACTTCCACTAGTTCCCACCTCTTGGAAAGTAATTTAGGATTCATTCAAGAAAATGATCTTTAAACAACTTTAGATAAAACTATGTTATTTTTTATGAAAGATCTCTCAGTTCTAGATTACTAGTTTTGGAGATTATATTGTGTATCATCTGTAGTGGTAGCAAAGTGACTCAAGCTTATTGTCAACTGACTGAAGCTACAGAGCTTAATTCACTTATTTTACACCACAGGGCTACAGTGCTCATTTGGCAAGCACCATACTTGAGTGGGTGTTAGCTGGTTCATTTCTTGCTTATTTTTTCACATTCATTCGAGACTTCCAGCAAATAACAATTGGAACAAATACTGAACTACACCATGAGACATTATACCATGATGGGGTGGAACAGCTGCATGATGAAAGAGAAGATAGAGACATTGTGGCATAATTCCTTGTGTTTTGCAGTCTTCCGTCATTCCATGCCACGAGAATCACATTTTTATACATGCTAGTGTTATTTTATCACCCAATGCAATCAATGTATTTTTAATTCATCTTTCGCGATTTCATGTTTTAGCAAGACTTTCTCTTCTTATGTTATTTCAGGATAAGAAAACAAATTGTTAATCAGTAGTATTTCTATTTCCTATATTGCTATAAAAGCATGTAGGCAGTTTGTTTCATAAACCTATTGGGATGTAGAAGTTACAATATTCTTTTGAAAAAGCTAACTACCTCATTAAATGTAAAGGGCAGTTTTTATAACAAGGGTGTTCTGTTTCACACAACTCATGCCAGCTTATGTGCTATGTATGTTACTTTGTGGGGTTTTTAGTATTCTACCCAAATGATGACTGCTTCTATCCTTGCGTTAGAGGCTCATTCACTTAAGCATGGTTGGTTACAGAAATAATATAACCATGCTTGGTTACATAGAAATAATAACCAAACAACTTTCTAGGTTTGAGGACTAATCTTTGTTGTTCATGGAGTAGCAGAAACAGAATTTCATTAACATGAACAAAATTGAGACTTTTTAACAAATGGTTTATTGCTTCCGTTTTCCAAAACTAACAAAAATAATTTGAGAATCAAGCGACAAACATAAAAGTTTGAAAAGAAAATGTACAAGTTGCTGGATCACAATTGGTTGCAAACCCTGGTCGTGTTCTGTACTAATGCGTAAACCTATATTGATAAGCACTATTTTTATTTAAACAACATATTATACAAGTTGATACTGGATGTTCGAAAATCAAGTCGTGGTCCCGTCGAATGGTGAAACAGCACAAGCCGTCCTGTCTGACCCCCGGTGGCCAGCAGGAATAATTACAACCACAAGTTTACTACGTTGTCGTCAACTCAGTCCTGCATTTCTTCATTGACTTCATGTGGATTTACAATGCCAGGTACAGCCATCTGCGCTCGTCGTTTTTCCTCTTGCGCCTTTGAAAGAGTCGCCTCTCTTTCTTCCAAGAACAAGTCGGTCGTGTCTTCCCCAGCAAACTCCTGTAACAAAAACTAATTAGCGATGTCAAAAAACAAAATTATCTTGGAAAACTTAATATCTGTAAACGGATATGCTTTTTTACGTTTGTGAAAGAAGTTTAAAACTTAGTTATAGAAACCTTGTTTTTGAATGACCGAAAAACATGTTGCGAAAATGAGTTTGTACAAGAAGATAGACACAATAAACAATACCTTGATCTGAACAAGGAAGTCTCGTAGATGGTCTTTAAACAAAGCAATATCGTGGTTCAGACTGAACAGTCCTCGTACAAATAACTTTATTTGGGCACTGTAAAAATTAATAGTGATTTTTAATGTATAGATTAATAAATTAAAGAACAAAGCCTGAATGAATGGAACTTATTTATCCTCGTAGGCAGGTCAACAAAGTGTTATGTTTCATACCTACGTGCATGCCTACAAGAAAGTAACTATTTGTAATGAATGGTTGACATGAACTTACTCTTGAAGGTGGGGGAATGCTGTTTTCAGCAGATTGGCCACATATTCTTGCACAAATACTAAATTGTTGGGTTGATTGGCGTGTAGTGGCACTGTTATCTTATTCTGTTCAACTAAACTAAACATGTAGGCAAGTATGGATGCATGCATCGTCAAACCTAAATGGGAAAACATTAAAAATTAATTTTGCTTACAGATAGTGCAGCATTTTAAAGGGCCTAAACACACCCAAATGTACATCGCTTAAATAGATAGTGTGTTTTTCTGATACCAACGGCACCTTACTTGTTTTGATCGGTTCTGTATAACCAAAGGATTCAAGCTCAAACACCGTGAAATTCATAAAACTGATTTGAAAGTTGCGTGGCAAAAATATTGAGTGTACTATCCACGTGACAAATCACGTCACAAAATTGTTGAAGCGTGGCCGCTCTCATTCAGAAAGGTGAGAGGCAGTGTTTTCAGCGAAAAACGACAGAAAAAACGCAGGTTTCGCTTTTACGAATGAATCAGTCACGTGACTAGTACGTTCCTACGTCACAATCACGGGGCTCGTAGTAAAAAAAGGATCGCGCTAGAGATCACTGTTTGAGGGCGAATATCTACGCCTATACTGGACCAATTTAAAAAAGGAATGTATTTTTGGAATCAATAAAACGGTCGCTTTTTGAATTTACCACGAAAAATAAAACTAACGTGGGGTGTATTCACGCACTTTAAAGAGACAGGAAACGTACCTGCAGTGTGAGAGGTGTCAGTGCCAACACTGAAAACGTGCTGTAAAATATCAGTAAAGTACATTTGGTAAAAACTTTGTGCTGCATCATCCACCAATGTAATATTCTGCAGCAACTGGTACAGAATGCTCAAACCTGTAGCGGATATAAAATATCAACAACAACTAAATTTCATTAATTTATATAATCTATTTTAATTTTTACAATATTATTTACACTTTTTGAAGAGCTTATATACATACTATTTTAGATATCATAAAGTAAATACTAGTAGAACATACGTACCTGTATGAGCCACATTTCTCATAGTATGCTTGAAGGCCCATATAATGGAGTCAAGGACAAGTTTAAACTGAGGTTGAGGTATGCTGAGTAAAGCAGGGAAGCAGTGGTTGTTTACAGCCTGTTGGAATAAATTAAGTAATTTATCAGTATAACAAGTTAAATATATTTCATTCCTTTATTTGTAAAATGAGTAAAGATACAGTTCCTTAAAAATCAACCGAGAGGCAAGCTAGTAAAACAATAATAAACGCACCTGCAACAGTAAGAAGAAGTTAGTTCTGTATTCAGGGAATTCTTCAAAATCTTTGTTAATCATTTCAAGGGTGCATTCAAAGACAGCATCAAAGATTTGACCGATTTCTTTTGTTATTGCACCCTGGGAAAAAAACAGAAATATTTAAATAAAAAACTATATATACACACTTGCCAAAAATACATCATGATGAACAAGTCACAAAATATATTTTCGAATCTACAAGTATATTAGTTTACTTAGTTATTGGCGAAATATGTGTTTGGTACACCATTAGTTGACCCGGATTTTTGCTCGCTGTGTATTATGTTGTTATGACACAGCAAGAATCATCCAACAATTTGAGCGGTAAATAAGATTCACAAAATAAATTACATTCTGTGCAGCTTACACACCTCAAGTTTATTAACAATAGTAGCAATGGTGCTTAAGACTTCAGGTTCTCGAGCAGCGGGCACATTTGTCCGGTAATCAATCAACACAGCTTCTAATAATGGTGGAACAAAGTTTTCTGCCACCTGGAATTTTATAAGCAACAAAAAATTATTTTACAATAGAAACAACATATTTTATGCTATAATCCATCCCTAGGCTTAGTTGTAAATTTCTGGATCAAGCCATTACGACTCAATCTTCCTTATACAATATCTTACCATTTCTGGGTCAGTAGCTCTGCTAACCCATCCTGATATTAACTTAAGTGTTTCCTTCTTAACCGTCCTCATGCTTCTAATAAGAGGTTGTTTCATAACACCTTCACCATTTTGTTGAATTGCAGATGAAATGTTTTCACTTAAACATTTGTAAACGTTCAGCATATCAAGGTATATTCGACCAAGCTGGGAGAAATTGTAATGATTATGATAAAAACACTTTTAATTCTATAATAAACAGCCAATTAATAGACTAAACACTTAAGAGGAAATTTATTTTAAATCTTTTTATTACAAGTGGAATCAATTCTTTAAATATGTTTAACCTGAAAAATCTAGAAAAAAAATAATTTAAATAAATGATTACTGCATTAAAATACATAAAAACATTCCATTTTTATACATTTAAAGTCATAAGTTTACACACCTGTTGAACAAAGCTGTGTCCAACAGCTTTTCCAGCTCGAACATTTGTTTTTAAGATGCTGCCAAGTTGTTTTACTGTGGGGGGATCCTTAAGTACATCCACATCTTTGGTAGCTTTCTGAATGATGCTGTCCCATACCTAATGGATAAGTTAAAAGATAAATTTAAAATCCATGGACAACAGAGTTGACGAACACAATTCGCACCTAACTTTGTGCAGTGAAATATGTACCTGGTTTGGTAGTAACATGTATTTTTCAATCAAGTGTTCCTGAACGACTGAATCTGTTTGTGCGCTGATCATGAAACCGACAGCTTCGTAAAACGTGTGAACCTGTAATATTGAACATTTGAACACAATGTAAAAATTAAATAATTGTAAATGTAAACACTATTCTATTGTAGATCTATGCAACTGCATTAATGATCAAGTGCTACAACATAACCGACCAATATCAATTTTTTATCAAATCAGATTCTGTAAGATATACATTTTGTCAAAGACAGCAACAGCATCATTAGCCTGTTGTTCAAATAGAATCTGGTATAGATATAATATATAAAAAGACATATACATGTAAAATTTATCTATACAATAATATAGACGTATGCCCATACTTGTTGTGGTTGTAAATCACATATGATGGTGTTGATATTTGATAAAATTTCTTCAATAAACGGCATCACTTCTCCTGCTTGCATTTGCACAAAGTGTCGCCGACATTTCTGTGCAATCTTAATAAAGGTGTCGCACGCCATGTCTTGTACACCATCATGAGTTTCTGCGTATCATAATATATTTCTACTGTAATACTGTTAGATGATATTGTGTTTACAGTCGGCGAACTACGTCACTGTCAATTGTAATTTATGTCGCCCATTGTTACTTGATCATTCGTGGCAAACTACAGAACGAGTCGCTTGTTATGTCACTCACTTGCTTCGTGCCTCTTAATTGGTGAAAAGACTTTTTCTGGCACACACATTTTCTGGTTTGCAACAAAATACAACTTAAACTTAACTCACCATGCATGAACTCAAACAACTTGTTAACAACAGTTTTCAAAAATCTCCAATGAGCACGTAAGAAGCGAGGATACTGCCCGACAACGTACATAATGTTTGACGCGATGATCGCTTTGTTATCTTTCCCTCTCTTCTGCTCACACAATCCAAGCAAATCTAAGAAACATTAATTCGTAATGCAAGTCCAATACACATTCACTACATCTGACAACATTATAGGAAATATTCAATGCATCATAAATTCTTTTTTCAAACTGTTATTTCAATGTACTTTTGTGATTGTCATTATCCTAGCATTTCCCACAAATATAACTGTAGTTTCAGATTCACAAGTTGACATATATGTAAGAATGGACAATACAAAAAACAACCCATAATAACATTATGAAACAATTTTTGAACTTTTTATACCGCATGTAACAGCAAGGCTACTATTGAATTTTTGTAAAACTGATTTATGTGGGTAAAATTGACATTGTAATAAACAGTAAAAAAAGATTTAAAATAAAATATTCCACACACTGGCATAGAGTACCGACATGCGACGCCGACACAGTCCTACGATTTTCGAATTCGATACTCTGTTTAATGCAGAAACACACACAATGTTTCGACGGTGAGTAGTATAGGCAGCTAGCACAACTTCAGCTGTACAAGTTAATACATAAGATGTGTCCTGTCTTACAACCCACCTCTAATAACAGTAACAAGAAAACGTTTTTCATCCTCCTCATGCATGGCACCACTGATGCTTCCAATGGCCCAGCATAATGTGTTTAAGTTCTTCCACGACCACTCTGACCCATTCACCTGAAATTAATTGGTGATGTGCAAATGGGTGTGTAAATGTGACGACTGAGTAGAGCTGCAATTACACAGCTAGTTTGAATATTTAATACTGTTGCATAATTTGGGATATAAACATTTTATATCTGCCCCAAACTTGTTAAATTGCAGGAAAGACAGGGATAGGTAAACACACATTACCCCAGCTTTAGCACTTATTATACCTATATAATATAGATATATTTTTAATAAAATTTATATATATATATATGGTATTGGATTATTGGTATATATATATATTATATTTATATATATTCTTCACCTTACACTAACACAGTCTAGTTACAAAGCATTGAATTCTAAAACCACTACCTGATTATGAAGCTTTTCTGTCATGATTCTCTCAGTGTCAACATAATCCAAATGAGTGAGATATACTGTAAGATAACAAATAACATCATAGAGCAAATAACTAATGGGTGACAGATGGGTATTCAAAGAACTAAACTGATAATAACTGTACCATACATTTCATTAAAATAGACAAACAAATAGTAAAACATTCAATGCTAACATAACAGCCTAAACCACCCCTTGGAAATCCAAACATTTCATTTCCATATTTGCAATTTTTTTATAAAAAAACTTACCTAATGTTTCTCTCATGTTTTTGTAAAGGTTAATGGAGTCTGTGTCTTTCATGAACTCACGAACCACTTCCCCTTGTTCATTCTCAACAACCAACACTTCTTCAGGTTTTGCCATTCTGCTTATCATGACCAACCTAACCTGAAAATAATAACAAAAAAGATAGAAAAGTGAAAGTAGTTTTTCAACTCAATCACTTTTTTTAGTAACTGAGTTTTCTGGCAATAATGACAGACAAAACATGAGTTTTTTTATTAAAATCAATGTTTGCAAGTGGGGTGAATAAAACAATGGGATAATTGGGATACTTACAAAAAGACAACCCACCTAGCCCGCTTAAAATCATGTCGCAAACAGCTTTTGTAGGTAAAACCTATTTATTTGACCGACTTTTCAATTCTCTGTTTCATTGTAAGCGGTAATTATTTTTCCGTAAAACACAATTTACTAAATTAAACAATTGATAAAAAATCTTTTTATGAGGTTTGCTAAACTTTTTATTGTAAGAAGGTTTTTTGTGATAAACATATTATGAAACCAGTTGAGATAATGAGGTAGCTTGCTGCTGACACATTTATATATTTTAATTTTTACAAACATTTCATACCTTTTTCTCTAGTTTTTTTTACCTCAAAATTGCTTTCAACTATTTTTGTTCTTGTTTTTTATTACCACGGCCAATATTAGCTTTGTTATTGAATTGCGTTTAAAGTCATGTATAATATTATATGCATACATTATAATTTTAAAGTTAATCATGTATCAAAAACATATCTTCTTACAGCTTTTCTTACATTTTCTAATGGTGTAACAACTAACAAGACCTTTAAAAATGGGTAAAATTTTGTCTCTTTTCCACCAAACCTTAGTTGACTTGACTAGTATATATATATAGATTTATTATGCTTGGTAGTACCAGAGGTAACAACTGTTTATTTGTTTTTTTAAAATATTAAATAAAATAGCTATAGTGTACTCATGTACTGCTATATTTAATTTGTGTAAGTTGCCCTATACTTATGATAACCATTGCATTTATAAAACAATTTTAAAATGTGAATATTGCTATAATGTTCTTCCTACATCACTTACTTTCGATAATATTGGTAAATATATTTGTCTTCTTGTAGGAACACTAATTTCCGATGCGGCAAGTGTAATGGCTGGTCCTGTTGTAAATGGACTTTCCCTGTACAATTCAGCAGATAAAGAATTCCAATATTCCAGACAGATTTTAAAAATTTCAGTTTCTTCCACTTCAGAAATATGAACAAGGTAACCAAGAGCCTACAATGATTAAATATGATTGGGTGATACAAACTTCGTCAGCTATTACTGCAACACAAGTCCAAAATTGTTGTTCACAGCTTATTTATATACCACTTCCTATTCAGATACCACCTTTTTTAAACTATACATTTTATATTAGGGACAAGTACCACTGGATGTCTACTGACCACTCTTGCAAATTGGAGAGAAAATGTAACAGACTAATTTTTAAAATGAGAGCTCTATTTTTTTAAATATATAATAAATGAAACTAAAAAGTATAATAACCCCCTCACATCAAGTAAATGTGGTCGCATGTCTTGTTTTTCCACAAGCTGACCGTGCTCTTTGAGGTAGGTGCACAGAAACAATGCAAGGTTTTGAATAAAGTTCTGTTCAGTATCAGAACCATTTGCATACGCAACTTTCATGTTTATATTTGGTGGTAACATCTAGGAATAAAACGGTTGTTAAGAAACTTAAATGCTTAGCCTAAAAATCTTAAACCGAAATAAATTCAACAATTTGTAATGGTATACATATATGGATAATATATATTGGTTTCTGCAGACAACTCTGTATGTAACTTTGAATGAAAAAAAATGTTTTTACCTGCTTCAGTTGTTGCATTGTGTGCGAAAACAGCTTGACAAATTGTTCATCATATTTACCAGCAACACTTACACCAGCTATAAAACATTAGTTAGTTAATACAACAGTATATACACACTGATATTTAAAGGCCTACTGTTAGTTATAGTATATTTGAATGCATACAAAACCTTACCTATTTCTGTAATGCACTTTAGCGTCACATTTCTAAACATGGGAAGATTCAAAAACTAAAAAAAAATGCAGTTGTTAGGTTGTTGTTGTTGTTAAAAATATTCCTATGCAGTGGTTGGTCAGTGGTGTGCAGGCATGTAAAAAACAAAAATCCGTTCCGGCAGTTTTCCCAAACGCGTGCGTTCTACCCGCTGTAACTAATCCTGCCTTCGTGTGCCGCTTACATCACTTACACAAGGCTTTTGGATATAAGCCAACGATTTGTCCCACGATCATTATCGTAGCGCAAGATTTTAATTAAAAATGTGTCAACCATGTTCCGTCTTTTCCCGATTAAAGTCTAATTGCCACGACAATTTCCATGTGTAACACACACGTGACTGTCACAGGGCTAAAAGTTTGTCGCTAGAAATTAAGTTTTCCTTATAAAACTTTTTAAATACGTACGGCATAATGGTATTTATAATACGCGTGACAAACTTTGTCCGGTCAACCTTGAAGTTGAAATCGCGTAGGCGCTGAGGCGGCGCCTACGTACGAAATAATAGCACGGAGGCGGCCTCCGTACACGAATTAACAAAAAAATATGTATTTTTACTAGTAAATTTATTAATATTTTCGTATTGTTCTCACAAAAAATATACCATTGCGGTAAAGAAAATCAAAATTAACGACGTGACAATAAGAGAACGGATATTTAGGCATGCGTTGACCGCATGGTACTTGGTCATGTGTTGACCGCATGTGCAGAATCTGTTATATAGCTGTTACGTATGCGTAATTGTCTTATTTACGTCACAATCGTCACTTTGAACATGCGGTAATCATGCTTGGAACAGGTTAGTAACGTTAGTTTAAACCAGGTTCAAACAAACGTTGTTGATTAATATTCATTGTAGATGAAAGTATTCATTGTAGATGGAACAATTCTTTACTTGATCGCAAACGTTCAACTTCAAACCTGTTTTCAAGCTCCCGCTGGCTAAATAATCAAGGGGACAATCGCTATTATGACGCACACAATCAATGTGTGAATTCCTATTATCTCGTAATTAATTACCAGGTTTATCACCGCCTACATTGTTTAAAAACTTTAGAGTAGGATAATATCGTCTGTTTAGCCCGCTGGTTGTTCTTCATTTTCTAAGTAGCTAACATTGAATGTGTTGCCTTGCCTTTGTACGACGACGCGCGAAAAGGCTAAACTACGACGCACGTGGACGTTAAACTACGACGCACATGGACGTTAAACTATGACGCACGTAAAGGTCAAGTAGAAAGCACGTCGCCTCGAACGAACGATTTATATATCGGTCAATCTTGCAAATACGCACGGGGAAAGGATCAACGCGTAACACTGACGTCCAGCGTTGAGCAAGCGTAAAATAACGATTGTGTTACGTCATAATAGGCTCCGCCTCTGCACTACATTTCAAAACTCGGCGCCTATGATTGAAATCATTAACAGAAGCTGGTTAAGCAAGGAATACTGTACTTAGGAATGTTAAGATTGCTTTTTTGGTTTAATAAAACTGTAAAACTAATTGGTGGTTACCAATCAGTTAAAAAAAACTTACACGTTTCAACAGGAAACGGATTTCCTTTTTAGAATTGCCAGGAGTTTAATAGTGCTTTAACCTTTAAGATTGTCTGTGTTTTATATTCGATAATACACTGATCTACACTCTCCGAACATACAGGAGTTGAAATATTGGTTCGTATTATTATGTATTCTATTCCATTAACTACAACCCCTATTATGGCGCAATTAAATAACATGAATGTTATACGAGTTATGTTTGTCACTATTGCCATTGTCTTCGCAATAATGTCGGATTTATGATAATATAAAGCTGTTTGTTACGTTACGTTAGAACTGCACAAATAGATAACTTACGCTTACATTAACATGAAACGTAATATTATGTGGCCAGCGAACGGACGAAATTTCAGAACCACGTGCCAGTTCTTTTTGCCAGGTTATAAAAAAATCCGGCTGAAGCCGGCAACATCGTTAATAGACACTTTTTTACAGCTGGTGATGTGTTTTACTTAATTGATCAGAATTGCGTATAAAAAAAGGGAAATGAAGACTTCTTGACCATTAAGGATAATCACCTTATATATTAGTTGGGTTATTAGTTCAGTTTCAAATATGTAGCCGAGAGGAATCCAGTTTAAAAAGCAAAGTAGAGTGCTGAGTGTAGCGTTGACCAGTGGTGCATTTTGAGAATTATCCTAAAATCATTTATTTTATGAATGAAATAAAAAAATGTTTTAAAAACTAAGAATATATATATATATATATCAAGATTTTGTATTACTTTTTATTGGTTTATATATTATTCATTACATTTAGTTTGATTCTTAGGAAAAGGAATAATAGAAGAACACACAAAAATCAAAATATATACACTAATACACATTTACAGTAGTATTCATGTGCAAGTGCAACATAATAATTTTAAATTTTAAAAAATAATTAAATAAGACTCACCATTACAAACTGACATAGCTGAAATATATCAGAAAACTCATTACACATGCTGTCCTTTAAGTGCTTTGCTTTTACTTGTGTCATCTGATCTTGTGAGAAATCAAAAACTTCTTCACTAAATGATGAAAAAAGTTTAATAATTTATAACATAATTGAATTTTATTTTAACAATTAAAACCGATTGCAGTAAGCATGGATGAATGATTGTTAAAGCAATAATTAACAACGACATTAAATAGATAAAAATAAACAGCAGTTTTGATTTTATTATTACCACAGAAGCCGGGGTTGAGGTGACAGGGTAGGGTAAGCACTTCAACCATAGATTTTCTGCACAACATACAAGTACTAAACCAATGTGAAGTTCATTTCCATTACTTTTGCAGCCGATCACTACTTTACTTTTATACCATTATTATTTAGTATTAATGCCTATAAATAATAAATTACACTTAACTATAAGCCTATTACTTTTATTTGTCACATGTCACATCAATTACTGTAACTTAATATTCTAACCTGAGTAGTTTAAGAATAACCATGTTATTTTGACACAGAGATTCATTTGTACGACTTGCACCAACAATGTCGCTAATAAATGTTGGCCAGTTCTTGGGCCAATCTTGTTTCAATATCTGAACTAGAATCATGTTTAGTTTGCCAAGATAAGTCTTTTCTTTTTCACTGAGAGCGGCATCTGATGAAGTCTTGATTATTAAAGCCACAATGTACTTCTTGATTCCTACAGTAGCAAAAAAAGCAAACCATAATTATTTGGATAGGCAACTAAAGCAACAATAATGTAAAACGTTTTATTACTTTTATGCTAATTTATATATGATTTATATATGAAGTCGAATTAAATCTGTTACACTTACCGAGTTACATTATTTATAGCATAGGTGATTTGTTTTACCAGAATTCAATATTTGTTAGCTTAGCATTATATAAATGGTAAATACTATATTTTAAATTAAAATATTAGATTCTATTCAATGTTGGGATTCAAGCATCTTGCCACTGAACTGGACCTATATTAGGATAGGCCATTTCACGTCGCACCAACCAACCAATTATCCTGCACTTTCTCAAAAACAAATCCTTTATGGTGTAATCAGCGGCGGATCTGGAGAGGGGTGTTGGTGTTTGAACACCCCCCCTTGGAAATTCTATACTTATTTTTGTTATGTAGCTCTAAACAAAAAACGGCGCGTGTCAAAGTAACGATCGTTTGTGGTTGATTTAAATCGAAATTCTGTGACTTAAAATCAACTACAATACTACGTAAATATATGCGACTGATTGTGCAAGTTGTTGCAATCGTTATCTACATTATCGTATCTACATGCTGACGAAAAGAGGGATGTCTGCCGAGCTAGATTATGGAAACGGTAAATCACAGAGGGAATGGGGCAAACACAAACGGGCTCAAATTAATTTGATATTTTATTGGTTATGTTGACACCGGCAAGCAGCTTAGATAAGAATGTATAATTTGTAATCGCATACAATTAGATACGAAGCGCGAGCGTTACAAGAAAAGACAAGAGATCACAGATCTAATGCGTGAGCACGTTTAAAACTAATTAGCATAGTATTAATCAACCCATTTACTACAACGGTTGACTACGCTCGATTTAAAACAAACCCGAAGTAACCAACAAAGCGGTTTTCAGTTGCCATTGGTGACTGTGGAGCAGTAGGCACAATGCATTGATACATGTATTATAAAGACTTATTATAATTACGTATGAGGGAGGATTGAGTGATTGGTAAAGAATATGTGTAAATACGCTTTGTACAACTCCCGTACCCTTGTACATTAGTTAACCTTGTCGTTGCTTAAAATCGCTTGTTTTTCGTCAATTTGGATAAATCGTAGTCACGCAGTAATCAGGTAATGTTAGAAGTTAATATTATTCATATGATGTTTAATTAAAAATAATGTTTCAATTACAATTAATGATAATACGGTATAAGAGTAGTGCATTTAATGCGTCCCCATTTAAATGCTAATAGTTTGATTCAGTCGTGAATCGTTGTGTGGATTTCTTATCTCACAAACACGTGCCGTTCCAGTGTTTCCGCTATGTAAAGTGCACGAGGAAAGTAATCGTTAATTAATCGTTCATCGTGCGGTTTTAAATCTGAAAATTCAGTCCAAAAATGATAAAAATATATATTTGATTTCAATCAAGAGAATAAAGAAAAAACGCTAAAATTAAGAATTGAGATAAGTGCCGAAAAAAGTCACGAAAAAAACAACAACAACAACAACTGTTCGACAAAAAGAATCTATATGACCACTAACGTGCTCAATTATGCGCTGATATTACCAAAGTAAAATCTACAGTGGTGAAATAGGTCTGGTGATGAAATAAATTGTGTGAACCACTACTATTTCGTAACAAACACGCTGCTTGTCTGAGTAAATCCTGCGTAAGTAATGACATTTTATTATAGTAGCATAGATCAATGTTGCTACCGCAGCGTTGAATTAAAACTCACGGGTTGATTTAAGACATATTGATACGGCGCTTTGCACCTATTAGTTAGACATTTTCTGTCAGAAAAATCCTAGATCCGCCTATAGGTGTAACGTGTAATCACATAGTTGTTTCAGCAAATTACTTTACATACCATCACATTGATTCCTTGGTAAAACTTTCCATCTGGTTTTTATAACATTTTCCAAGATTTGTAGAGCATAGTACTGGAATAATAAATATTTTAACACCAACGAAATTGGAAAATTACTAAAAAAAATTAGCCCACTGCATACAAATTAAACAAAAGGTTAACTGTTAATGTAGGTTAACTACAAATACAAATATAACGCACATTAAAGATTTTGGGCATAAAAATACCTTGGTTTGTTGATTCTGCGAATATTCTAAAATAGTATCAACCCTAGTCCACGATTCCGGGTGTTCTTTCAGTGCAGTCAATATATTCTCAGCAATTCTTTGCTGTAAAGTTTAAAATATATATAATATATTATATATATATATAGGGTAAACAAAAAAAGAAATTACCGTTATTTAAATATGTTTACAATTAGTACTTATGCAAGTATTTTGTAACTGAGGAATCCGAACAATAACACACAAAAAAATCCGAACAATAATTATATATAAGCAGAATATACAGAACAAATTCATTTATAAGTATAAATTTTGTTACTATGCCCTTTTTCATAAGTGGGTTCACAGTACTACCACTTAATCAATGTCTTTTAAATTGTTTAATACACGACACTGCACAACAGTTAGCAACAACGGCATGATGTGTTGGTTAAAGTTAGCTTGTTGCTTATACAACAATCGGAGCGCTAAAAGAATATTAAATGATATAATGTATATTTAACTGCAAAGCTTACAAACATATACGTATATATATATATATATATATATTTAGTTGTGTTCTTGAATATATAATTATAAAAAAATCACAATTTCAACATACTGATTGTCCTTCCCCATTGTATAAACAACCAACCACACTATCCAACAAAGATATATCCAACTTCTGACCAAAATCAAGTAGTTGTTGGCCATGTTGTTGTGTCACATTGACAGACATGGCAATGGGAGGCATAATGTGTTAATGATGTGAGCTGTAAATGTTTAACCATATTAGTGAGATAGTAAACATATATTATATATATATTATATACATTTTTAAATAATCATATTTTTTTAACAATCATACTTAAAAGAAAAAACAAGTCTAAACGGATATTCTGCATATATACCCTGTAAAGCTAATCGAATTGTTTTGTATTATCAGGAAACCCGTTTATATAAGTGTGTTGTTCCACACGGGTAAGTTCGAGTTAGAACCAGATAAATCGTGATTATTGCAACCGTTCTTTTTCGGCCAGGAGATGTTTACAACAAGATCTTGTCTACTATAGAGAGCGCGCACTCTCTCGCACACCCCCGCCACACGTGCAACACTGTGGGAATATTCATTGAAAATTTCCATGACGTCACTGTCTCGCGTATAAACAGAAGGTTTGAAGTCGGGTCGCGCTGATATTTCGAGCTTAGGCCGGTTGTTTTAAACTTGCTTATGTACGTCAGACTGACTATCAGTAAACAAAGATTTACGCTTTGTGTTGCAACACAATAACAATTTCAGAGCTTATTAACATACAAGCCAAACATTGCTTTGTGGCCCATTCTCTCGGGAGCGAGTATTTTTTACGAAATATACCAGTATAGGGTAAATAAATACGACATACCACTATGCACCACAATACTTACGTTAGGTATAAGCGAAATTGTAAGTTTAACTTTGCCTCTTAACGATTGCCTTGCGAGTTCTTTAATAACAAATTTTAAATTTCCCGCCACTGCCTTGGCTTCGAATAGCACTAACGAATAGATAAGGCGTTGTAAATACAAGCAATTTCGGCCCTTTCACAATAAAATTACTAATCATTCACCCTATAGTCTTACCAGCTACAAATTTCTTCGCAATTTCAACTGGTGTTTTGGCCATGTTCGTAAGAGATTGATAAAGATGAAAAACGCTCTACTAACTCCAGACCGGTTAAAACTGGTTTACACCAATTTCCACCGCTGTCAGCTTCGTAGATGTTCGGATTCATTCGCGCGTGACTGTTTCAATTTTAAACAAGCTGTTTTAGGCGCTGGGTGGAGCAATTTTTTATCCGATTTAATTAAACCCTTTCATGCGTTTTTCTGTTGATGCGTTTTTCTGTGATTAAACCCTTTCATTCCATGCGTTTTTCTGTGATTAAACCCTTTCATTCCATGCGTTTTTCTGTGATTAAACCCTTTCATGCGTTTTTCTGTTAATTGAAAAAGAAGTTTGCAGATATAAATTGAAGTTACTGGTAATTTGCAAAACAATATACTAGTTTATTTATAGGGTAACCTCGTTTGTAGGATTACCTGAGTGGGCGAAGTTCAAGTCAATCGAAGAACTACTTGACAAAACGTTTTTAACTGTAAATCATTTGCTATTAATGCGGGGTTGTGATATATTCGTTCCGACTCTAATATTTGTACCAGCGACTATTGCGCAGTAGGTCGGAACACGGCCTACTCGAGATCTCTCTTTCTAGTAGGCCGTGGTCGGAATAAATGTAAAACGAGCTGTGATAAATACGCACCGGGTAAAAAACATTCCGGGGCAAAAGATTACATAGCACATTTAGTGGCGTACTGGCGTATTAGGGGAAATTCCTACCATCTATACTGTTGGCTTATCATGTTGTACCATGACGCTATAATCGGGCTCTATATCACCATCTTGTTTCCAAAATCGAGCAACAACGGTGACTTTAGCAATAAATGACGAACTTGCTGGGTTTTGTTTGCGATTTCCCTCAGTGGGAAGGCATAAAATAGCTTATATTTACCTTATAAAACATACTTTTCGAAAAATATATGAAATTACCCATAATAAATGACTAAAATGTCACAAATTCACCACTTCTAAATCTCATTTTTCACTTTTTCGATACATAAAACAAATTACGCATATTTTTAGATTTTTCAACCTATAAATTTATTCTTAAGTCCAAGTCTTCCTACCGAAAAACATGCATTTACCCATATTCCTGTGTTATTTTGGAAATAAGATAACGTTTAATTTGTTATTTACGTAACAATGGGTTGGCCCGAGACTATACCACAGAAATAAGCGTAATATCCAAATGTCCCATTTTTACCTCTTCAAAACATACTGTTTCTATTTTACATATTTTTTAATATTTAAAAACAGTAATCAGCTTTGACGGGCGTCTTATGAAGTCGTGATAATACTGTCGAATAATTCTGTAACCTTATTTTCCTGATTATCATTAAGGGGATCCGTAAAAAGAAAATTTAAAAAAGTCTCGTCTGACAAAGTGTCCCATCTTCCCCCACCCTAGTATATATAATTTAGCGAGCATTTAAAATTAGCACCTAACTATTTCTCATGTTTTACCCGTTCAAAACATATAGTAGGGTGGGGAAAGATGGGACACTTTGTCAGACGAGACTTTTTTTCTTTTTACGGACCCCCATTTAATGATAATCAGGAAGCTATGGTTGCAGAACAATTTGACAGTATTATCACGACTTTATAAAACGCCCGTCAAGGCTGATTACTGTTTTTAAATATTAAAAAAATATGTAAAATAAAAACAGTATACTTTGAACAGGTAAAAAACGCGAAATAGTAACGTGCTATTTTTTAATGCTCGCTAAATCATAGTAAAGCGAATGAATTTTTTTAGTTTGCTTGCGCGAACGATTAAACTAGTTTCATTTAGCTTCATAAAACAATCTAGAATATCTCGTGTTAAACTCGGTAGGTTAACTACAAGTTGCAAAATACTGCTAATGTTTCAATTTAGGGTCCCATCTTCACCCCATTGTAGTTTTGTATGTTTTCATTGCCAAACTTTGAAAGATTTGCTTTTAATTTAGTAATTTATGCCTAAATTTTTATATAGAAATATATTTCGCCTAAATGGCATCGTCAGTCTCTGCATTTCACGTTTGGTATGGCTAGCGGACGGTTGTCCGCAAGGGCAGCAACCGAAAGGGCCAGCTTCGCTCAGATGTTGGCAGCTAATATACACCAGGAATAGCGTTTAAAAGGCCAACATGCCTTATGTTTAGAACGAACAAGCTGATGTCAAGAAGCGAGATAATATTTCTGTTAAAAGAGGCAGGTTTTACAAAAAACAGAATAGCCGGCATTGCAGCAATGAAAGGCAACAAAGTGGATGTCACTTGTGTTACCAGGCAGAATGTGCTGGATCTTTTCGAAAAGTTAACGACAGTAAACGAAATTTACGGCCTTCGACCGTACGAATCCGACATTGTAAATATAGTAATAGGATGGGTTCCAATACCCTTTCCTGAGAAAACGCTGCTGGAACAAATAGAAAAGGAATATGGCCAACCAATTAAAAGCACTCACAAAATCGATAAAGATGGGTTCAAGACCGAAGTTAGATACATAACAATGAAAAGGAAAGATTTGGAAAAAAAAACGATTCCCAGTTATGTCATAGTTAACAACCTTGAGTTTTATGTATCATACTTTGGCCAAAAGATCACATGCAAATATTGATCAAAACCTGGTCATAAACAAGCAGACTGTAAATAGAGAAAAAGCCACTTCCCTCGTCTTGAAACTGCCATGCTCGAGCAAGAGTCCGGCCTGAAGCTGAATACTCCGACAGCCAGTGCGAGGCTACCTGACGTCAGAGATAAGAACGCCAGCACGCTGCCTCAGGTAGCCCGTGACTCGCAGGAGGAGGCGTCAACTGCTATGGAGAGCGAAACAACCGCTGCTCGAAGCAAGAGAGCTTATCCCAGCCCTGATGACGTAAGGAACACTAGAGCCAAGTCGGCTAGCGTCAGTGAAAAGAAACTACCGGTAAACTGCCCAAAGTGCAATATGGAAGGGCTCACCACAGAACAATCAGAAAGTTACTTCTGCTGGAGCTGCAGCAACGAATTTTTGATATCCAAAGTGTGCTGCGGAAGCGACCTATTCCTCACAAGCTTCGATAGTGAAACAACTGCATGTCCAGTATGCAAGGAAACTATGCTATACTGATGCCGTGCTGTAAAACGGTACAACCAGAATACAGGTTGGAAGATGGAGCATACGAATGTGCGAACTGCCAAAGGTACTCCACACATTGTAAATGCAATCAATTTAACGTTTTTCTTGGTAAACCCTTAAGTAAAGCTTGCACTAACGCTAAATGCAAATGTCGCCTAATCCACTGCGACTGCGGAAAAAGGTATATCAAAGAAATAGAGCCACAAACATCATTTAAATGTAGCTGTGGTTTCGAATATGAACACGATGTTGATATTGGTGTTAGAAAACTTTAATAACAACTTTCCAGTGACTGTAAATTTTGCAACCTTTAATGTAGCAGGCCTAAGAAATGATAAAAAACGTAAAACTATTTTTCGCTATTTACAAAACAAACGATACTGTATAACTTTTTTTTACAAGAAACGCATTACTCGAGAGGGAAACAAAAACTGTGGGAAATGGAGTAGCAAGGGGAAATTCTGTGGGCCAACGGTACCAACAGCAGTAGGGGGGTAGCAATACTCTTTAACAAAAGACTATCATATGAAGTGCTTAACCACGCTGCGGATCCTATTGGATGGTGGTTAATGGCAACGATAAAGATTAACAGCATGTTATTAACCATCACAAACATATACGGCCCCAATAGAGATAATCCTCAGTTTTTCGAGGACCTATTTCAAAAACTGCTTATTACTCAAAATGCCGGAGCTACTATAATGGGAGGAGATTTCAATGTAACGCTAAATCCTGCGCTAGACAGAAACAACCCGACTCTTCGAAACAAAAACTCCCACCGCGTTTTAACCACCAACATGACTGCTCATAACCTTTCAGACCCACTCAGATTTAATAATCCTGGTCTAAAGGTTTTCACGCGCATCCAAAACAATCCATACGCTGCTAGTAGAATTGATTATTTTTTAGTCTCGAAACTCGTCCTATCAAAACTGCGTACTGCGTCCATAGTTCCCGGCGTAAAATCAGATCATTGCATCGCTACATTTGAGGTCATGCTTGATCCTAACCCACGAGGTAGGGGTACTTGGAAACTGAACTCGACTGTGTTATCTGATGTTCGCTACATAAAAATGATCAAGACAGAAATTAAAGAATTTTGTACATTTAACCCTCCGGAACAATTTAAGCCGACGCTGAGGTGGGATGCGTTAAAATGCTATCTGAGAGGCGTAACAGTCAAATTTTGCGCGGAAAAGACACGAGCTCTTCAAGCTGAACAAAAAGAGATTCAAAATAAATTAAAAAAAACAGAATCCGAAATATCGAGAATAATCAACCCGTCGACGGAACTTTTACAACAAAGGGAAGCTCAAAAGAACATGCTTAATACCTTAGTAGAAAAGCGGACCATGGGCGTAATCGTGAGGAGTAGGGCGCTTTGGACCCAAAAGGGAGAAAGAAGCACTATAAAATACTTTCTAAACCTGGAAAGAATACGCAGAGAGAAAAATACTATCTATAGACTTAAAAGCGATACCCGGGAAATAACAAACCAACCGGCAATAATAGCGGAACTAGCAAACTTTTACCAGAAACTATATGAGCCAAATCGCACAAATTGGAATACTAAACAAATCGCTGCTCATCTCGCAAGCCTTTCCCCGCCTCGCTTGACCCCAGAGCAAAGTACGGTGCTTGAAACCGAAATTACAGAAAAAGAGTGCTTAATCGCAATTAATTCAATGCGGAACAATAAATCACCAGGCAACGACGGCCTTCCTATCGAATTTTACAAAGCGTTCTGGCCGACATTAAAACCCGTATTCATGCAAGCCGTTCAATTCTCGGAAAAAACAGGTATTTTATCCACAAACCAAACACAAGGTGTCATTACACTTGTACAGAAAAAAAGACAAGGACCCACACTATGCGACAAACTACAGACCAATAACCCTTCTAAATTCAGATTATAAAATAATCTCAAAAGTCATAAACAACCGCATGAAATGCTTCTTGACGATCTGATTCACAAGGACCAGAACGGTTTCATAAATGAACGATATATCGGGGATAACATTCGGCTCATGTTTAATATGATTGAGTACTGCGACCTAAAACAGATACCGGGAGCTATTATTTCAGTAGACATGTATAAGGCCTTTGATACAATAAGTTGGAAATATATAATCGAAGCGCTAAAAGCATTTGGATTCGGTAGTAGAATTATAAAGTGGATTCGGACAGTGTACGATGCGCCAAAATGTGCTGTCACAAACAACGGGTATGTGTCGAAGTATTTTGATATAGGCTACACAGGGGTGTCCGGCAAGGCGACCCTCTGTCTCCTACTCTGTTCGTTATGGCCATGGAAATGCTGGCGATCGAGCTACGAGCATCACCCTTTTAAGGTATAAATATTAATAGTCATGAAACAAAGATTTCTCTACTGGCCGACGATACGGTAATATACACGAGAGGCAATCTACAGGATTTTAATCTAATTTTCCAAATATTACGACGTTTTGGTCATGCTTCTGGCTCTGTGACTAATCTGAATAAATCAAACGCATTCTACGTAGGAGCGAAACGGGATTGTACATTGCGCCCAATGGGTAATGAAGGTCTCGCATGGCCTAATTATCAAATAACATATCTCGGGGTTGTCGTTCCACTGGAAATACAAAGTAAAAGAATCTTCACGCTTAACTCCGCCACTATGATAAAAAAGTCGACACACGCTTAAACATCTGGTCTAGTCGTGCGCTGACGCTTCTCGGGAAAATAACGGTCATAAAGTCCCTTATCATTCCCATCCTCACCTACAAACTTACAGTCTTACCCGAAATACCGCCGCAAGCGTTTATTAAAAAATTAAAACAGAAATTATTTCGTTTCATCTGGAAATCTAAGTGGGAAAAGATAAATCGAACAAAAATGTGCACAGACATAGAAAGAGGCGGGGCTGGTATATGATCGACATTGAAACCTCTTTTAACACTAAACCTACGATGGATTAGAAACGCGCTAGACCCAAATTACCACGCTCCCTGGAAATTAATTGAAAAAGAGTTTGTTGACCAAAACGTTATGACTGTCGCTATGTTATCACCAATGAGAGATGGCTCTGCTGAGTTTCTGCGCATATTTCCACTGCGCGCCTTATACAAATCAGTAGTTCTACTGCGGCGATTGTTTAAGAAAGTGGTTATCTCGGACTATTATACAGACCCACGGCTAATATGGTTAAACCCAAAAATTAAAACAAAACAACAAAGCTTTTTAATCAGCCAGTTTTTAACACATAATCTCCTCCTATCATGACCTCATCAACGAGAAGGGCGAATACATGGGATACAACGAAATAATAAAAAAATGGAAGGTCCCATATAAGGAGACAGATTTTTGGAGCTATAACCGGCTTATAAAAGCTATTCCGGAGGAATGGGACAAGGAGGAATTGCCCCAAAATCGAACAGAATATAGAGAACACCCCGAAAAACTGCTAAAAACGGCGATGGACTGCCATAAAACCAAACATCTATATATGACATTAGTGAATATATCCTGCGATCAGACAAATAAACAGGGTCAAACGTGGGCCACGTTACCAAATATCGACCCTGATTGTGAAAAGGTATACAAAACCAACTACTTTTGTACCCTGAAAACAAAATTCCGCTCCTTCCAAATAAAGCTATACAACCTGGCGATAATAACAAATCATAAACTATTCAAATTCGGAATTGTTGACTCAGGCCAATGCGCTTTTTGTGAAGATACACTGAAACAGTACATCATATTTTCTGCACATGCCCTAAAGTAACTTTATTCTGGAAAGAAGTTTCCAACAGGATATGTGCCACTTTACGCACTCCATTTGTATTTCAAGATGAACATTTTCTTTTTGGTGTGAGTGATAATCCGTTAGTCTCTTGCTTACTACTATGTGCTCGCTTCTGTGTATACCGCTCCAAAGTAGCAAAGAATGAACCGAGATTGCACATGTTCCCAAGTGATGTAAACAGAATGAAAAACGAAGAATGGATAATAGCAAAAAGCAAAAATAAGAAAGATGTTCATAACTTAAAATGGAGTAGCTTTTAAAAGTCAATTATACATCGTATTTTCTATTCGCTGCAGTGTATTTTCAACTAACTGTGCTTGTTGCGCCTTTTTATAATAATAATAAAAAAAAAGAATGTCGTGTTAAGGCATAACGATACCTTTTACAATCAGAAAAAAGGGATTGTCACTGGCGATAACAACTTCGTCTCACTGGCCAACATAGCTGTGCACTTCATATTATTATCTGCTTGTCCAGTTCTAAAGAAGGCTGAAGTATTCAAAAGATATATAGATGACATCTTATTCATATCGTTTGGAGATGGTACCACTGTGGAAATCGAGTCGACCTTTAAAGAAACTTTTCAAAGGTATGGCCTTCAACTCACATTTCGTAAAACGAATACAAAGGAATGTGGCGGACGTGTTGAATTTTTGGATGTGGACCATGTCATTGACCCAATGTCACCATTTAATTTCATCACGCGCAATTACACAAAAGCCACTGCGTCACAACGACTGTATCTACATGGTTCCTCACATCACCCGCGAGCCACCTTCAGATCTATTATGTTTTCAGAGGCCCTTCGACTGCGACGACTTAATCAAAGGTACAGTGATTTCAGTGACAGTTTGCGCCGACTTGAATCTAAGGCGTTAGCATCATGCTTCCCTAAAGATTTAATCACCGATGTTCTAAGACAAGCTGAAACTGGGAAACACCAGTTCAACACGTCTTCAGATACCAAGGAACATCCTACAATACTGGTTTGGGCTACGGGCTTCCCACACCTAGTCAATTTATCAGATAAGGAGAGGCAATTGCAACCCAAGGCTCTCGTTACCTACAGAAAACCACCGAACCTCCAAAATATATTGACGAAACTACAGGCGTATTGCGCATGGGAATTAAGGATAACTTTAAATCTCCCGGTTCGTATCCATGTGGCCACTGTGCCCTTTGTGGCATGCACGGCCAGCACAAAACGAGCATGGTCACAACCAACACGCAACTTTCTACGCCACGAGGTACGGTACGCCTCACACAAACCCTCAACTGCAAATGCTACGGCATATACGTGGCCACTTGCAAATTTTGCGATAGTCAGTATGTAGGCCAAACCAAGAATAAATTCTCTACCCGCTGGACGGCGCACAGGAGCGTGTGGAGATCGTTTGATGCTACCGAGGTCAATGACGGGACGGCACTCCTTCATCATTATGTGTGCAAGCATCCTAACATATTCGTTAGAAAACCACCTATAGCAGAATGTTATAATGTCAAGTTCGTGGAACAGCCACCGGCGAATCTGCTAGATGTTTGCGAGGACAAGTGGTACAACAAAATCTTGGCCAACATTAATATCAAGAAGATGATACTACCTCGTATCAAATAGTTTTCCACTATTTTGCCATTTGTTTTTCGCTTTTGGTTGTTTTTCGCTTTTGGCCGCGTTTTACTTTCCATCTTGTTTATTTTACTTGCCGTTTCGCCTTATTATTTTATCCGACGCACGCTCCTTCGTTATCTCGCTTCCTTGTCGCCTTTTACACCTAGCTTACACCATTCTGCTTTCCTCTGTTTGTCCAGCGTGCCTCTCCCGTTCTGTTGTTTTTAATGTTCGTAGATGCAGGTGTTTGTGTTCCTTGGTTTTCTTCATTCCATTACTTTGCTATATTTTTATACGCTTCTTTTGCAGAGACTGACGATGCCATTTAGGCGAAATATATTTCTCAATTACTACTAGTGGTTGGACTTGATTTTTGTTGGTTACGTTTTCGTAGCACCAGATTTTCACTTTTCTGTTGTTACAAGTTCATATCACAGAAATAAAAAAGAACAGAACGAGCATCTCTAATGTCGGTAAAGGAAAGAGCATGATACACTCTCTTTTTCACGACTCGTTCCCGTTTACTATAGTAGTCAAGGAAGCCAGGGCGTTTTATGTAGTTTTTCTTCGTTTTTTTTTGACCTAATTTAAGTTTATGGGTAAAAATAACTATTTCCAAACATTTCCAACAAACCGTGTGTTTAAAATTTTTAATTAAATTTATTAAATAATTAAATCTCCTAAACAAGTGCTTAAGTGTAAACGTTAATCTACCAAAAACTAAACTGGCTTAATAAACTGAAATAGTTAGTGTAGTTTCTAAAATAAACAGCTAAAACCTCCCAAAAATACTATGCGCCTATCTTTTACAATGGAGACGAAGCGAAATGGGGACATAGTTGGCGGTCACGTGAATAGAAAAAAGAATATATCACGGGTTTGGGCAGTTGCGCGTTCTACTCTTTTTTTATTTTTGTGTTGCCACCAACCTAAAATTTGGACACTGTACTAACTAGACCCCAGCGGTACCGTTTCTAAAATAAAAAAAATAAATATCGAAAAAATATTAATTATGAATATTAATATTCGTCATAAAAACATACTTATAGAATTTTTGCACGAACCAGCTTGGAATATGTTATAGCGCTACGTAATATCTAAAAAATGAAACTTTAATTTTTTCAAAAAAAAATGCGGGCTCGGGTTTAGAATACAGACAAGTATGGGTCAAATATCTCAAATCATATGAACATTAAATTTTCTAAAAATGTTCGCGAAAATATAACTTACGCACACATCTATGTACGCCATTAACATATCATTCTTATTAAAATAATTATTAATTTTAATTTGTTTTTTTTTATGAATATTAATATTCGTCATAAAAACATATTTATAGAATTTTCGCACGAACCAGCTTATATTTTCGCGAACATTTTTAGAAAATTTAATGTTCATATGATTTGAGATATTTGACCATGGCGCCCTCTATAACAGGCCTGGACACCGTCGGCGCCTCTCTCGAAACTGGAGGCGGATGGTTTTGCAGCGCTTTTACGAATTGTAGACAGTTTTGATGAGTTATTTGACGAATTATCGCATTAGATAGTATTTGCTTGTGGTTTTAGCAGTTAATACAGTATGAATGTTTAATTTATTATTCAGTTTACGCGTATTATGTGTATAAAGTAGACAGTTGGTTATTTATATATGTGTTTAAGTACAGTAACGAATGGCCGCCGGTGTAAGATTTTCCAATCGCACCCATGAGGTTAATCCTAATGCAATCATAAGGTTTTTTGATTAAGTAAGGTCTATCGCCAGGAGTTATATTATACATGCTCTGCTGCTGCACTGTGTTTTAAAACTACAAAATTCAAAGATTTCTTAAAATGTAGCCTACATACCACTCAAAAATGAACTTAAGTCATTTTATGGATCTTTTTTGCAGGTTCTTTACCTAAGTGAGGTGTAATTGACTTACACCATCTATTTAAAGAATGTTGCTGAGTACGTGACAGTGAGGAATATTTATTTTAAAACTGTAATGGTCACTTACATGTTGAAAAATATTGAAACCCTTGTGTTAACTTACACACTGGAATCATCTTTATCAAAATCTGTGGCCCTCCAAATGTATTTCAACATTATGGCTAAAACTATTGGGGGTGTGGTAAAGAAGCAGCAAGAAATAGTCATAACAACGGTTTCGACCGTTTGTGCATTGGCGTACAGATTGCATAACTTGCACCTCGCTCAACAGAAATCCGACTCCAGCAGAAAAGTAATGACTCTATGACAAGTCCAGGTTACAACCTAGTTTATTCGACAAAACGACATCACGCTACAGATAACAGTGAGAACTGCAAAGGCATTACAAGGCCCAACTGCCAGCCCATACAGCACTGGAAGAGCTTATAAAAATGGCGAGAATTCAAAATGCAAGAAGAAGTATACACACAAGAAGAACATTATACAGCAAGGCAAAGTTTCTCTGCATTGTCACAGGAAAAAGTCTCTCATCATTATTGATAAATGCAAGCATTGTTATACATGGGTTACAGGAAACAATCAAGGTGCATATTGCATACACATTACGCAAGCTGGACAGATCACATTTCTTTGCCTTGATTCCAATGTTTGCATATTTCACCTAAGAATGTCAAGTCATCAGTGTTGTCAATCTTGGAGGTCATTCTGATCAGTGTTTTTGTACTGGGGAGCTTTTATATGATGCTCTTGAAGATGAAAAATAATCAAATGCCCCGGCAAGTGCCTCACCAGAATACACAAGCTTACCAACTAAATAAGCAGTTGCATTTGAATTTCTGTAGTCTGTGAGAAGCATGTACGGCTTGGCGGCTTGCCACAACATTATCAGGATAATAAACTGCCTGTGCTATTCTTGGCTATCTGTCCAGCCAAAGAAGAAGTAAAGGCAAGATAAAAACATTCATGATGAAAATCCTTTTAAATTTTGATGGCAAATAAAGGTACACTAGATATATCTTTCTGGACTGGATGATGACAAAATTACAAATGAAATAATGAAAGCAGGGAAGGAATATTTTTTTAAGCGGTTGGAAACAAACTTTTGTGGACACACAATATGTTGTTCCTGGGAATGGACTGCAGCCATCTTGACCTCTATTGGTTACATGTGGTAAACAGAAAATTGGTGTTTTATCATCTGCATCTTAGTTCATATCCACTTGTACAACCTGTCACATAAGCAGCCATTGAGCCATACACATGATTTCTCACTATATCTTGCATACAAGCATTTTGTTATACATGTAACCTGTTTCAAAACTGACATTGCCTTTACCAGCATATACAAACCACAAAAGGGATAGCATTTCTTTTTAATTTGACTCATCTTTTTATTGTACAAATGTAAATGTGTTTTTTTTATTTACAATGTAACCAAAAATAAACTCAAATGACAATTTCTAAATTTATGTGACTTGGTGCAACTCAACAGTTTAAGAAGGGAAAAGTTATCTTTAACTATGATTAGCCTTTTGCCTCGACTGTGTCAATCTGTCCTGCTATTCTACCTAATAAATCATTTCTCAAGTTTTTTTTGATAGAGCAGGACAGGGCCCCCTTCTTAAGATCAATATTAGGATTATATGACAAAAAAACAAATGCCAAAAAGGGATTTCGAAAAGCAGGCAGTCTATTTAAATTCAAAAATAAACTGGGAAGTGGTAGGTCTTGTAGTTCAGAGAATATTTATAGTTAGAAAAGTTTTGCTAAAACGCTTGTGTGTCTTAAACAAACATAGCTTCAGTTAAGATTTCACACTGGTGGCCAATCTAAACATAATACACGCAAGCTAAATAAAAAAAACAATGTCTACAATTCGTACAAGCGCTGCAAAACCATCCGCCTCCAGTTTCGAGAGAGGCGCCGACGGTGTCCAGGCCTGTTATAGAGGGCGCCATGTATTTGACCCATACTTGTCTGTATTCTAAACCCACATTAGAGATGCGCGTTCTATTCATTTTTATTTCTGTGGTACGACCCGCGAAAGAGAGAGAATGTATCACCTCTCTCCTTTACCGACATTAGGATGCGAGTTCTATCATATACGAATGTATTTTCGATGTTGTAAAATAAAACGTAGACAACGCTTGGTCGCCACTCGCATCGCCATAACCTGCTGGTTAGTAGGCTAATCAGGATTAGGTCCACCTCATTTTTAACGGTTAGGAGAGCAGGTGCACTTGTTTTCTTTGTATATGGTTATTGATTAATATCAAATATAACGGCACAGGTGGTTTGCAAACTTTGCAGATGGCACAATTGTCGCTACATTTAATGCTGCACATATAATTGCAGTATTGCAAAGATTGTTTTGTTCGTTTCATTTTGGTGGTACACTGGTACAATGTTTGTGTTCCTTATATTACTCAATTGTTGTGTGATGAGTACTGTTAATATTAACGTTGGTAATGGCAGATGGGTCAGGTTTCGATTTTTTTCCAGTGTAATTCCCTATAAAGTATGTTTTGCAAATTTTGTTAAAATAATTGTTCAGAATTTGTTGCTCATGATAAAATTTGTCTGTTGATAAATTGGTCTAGGTGTATCAGTGGGTTAAAGGCAAGTTTTTTTTGTAATTTTCAAAATGTTGTTTATTAGGATATTAGCCTTATATTAAATTGAATATAAATTATTAAATTGAATATTTTTCAGTAGCATCAATGATTCACTTTCAATTATTTATATTAAATTCAAATGAAATACATATGTAACAGTTTAAATATTACTTTTAATTGTTGATAAGTAATGCTATGTAATAGCGTTATTTATCAATTGGTATACCTTTAGTACTAAACATATTTGTGCTTTCTGCCAATGGAATGCAAATGCTATGGTATTTCTGTCTATCTTGTAGAACAAATTTTATTTTTGCATCCACATTCATTTGGGTTGACTTAGGCTATATATGAAACCAATTTAAATGTATTGGGCAAATGGCAATTATAATTTATGACATATGCCACCATTGGAAAGTTTTACTGAGCTAAGTGCTATAGTGTTATATGCTGTATGGATAACTGTAAATATAATAGAAGTGCCCAATTATTTGTTTATGGCTAGATAGTTCAGACATAAAATGTAAAAACAACCCAATTTAAAGGCGCACTATAAAGACAATTTACCTCAACAAGCTTAAATGGTCAACAATTCTCCGAAATTAAATCGCTCTAGGCTAGGTTTTAGTTTGGCTTACATGTCTGCGCATTGAAACGAACAATATAATCATAAATGCTTTCTATAAGACTCTACCATAGTTTTCAAATGTTATACATAATACTATTACTCCTTAATCTTGTTTTTATTTTGCGTTACCAGCATTTGTATTCGTTGGCATAATTCCTGTATAGGTATAAAAAAATTAATTATAAAATAAATATTAAGAAAACATGTAATAGAATGAATAAAGTATGATTTTACAGACTTTAAGAGTTAATTTACTTGTAAAATATAAAAATCTGTTTTATTTATAATAATCAATTGCAATGGCATACCAACGAAGAAAAGCAGAAGGAGCAGCCTACTGGGTGAAAACTGCAAAACTTGACCGGGGAACTCTTGGAATGTCTCTTTCACAAGTTTTATCTGACAAGAAAAGCCCAGCTATCTTTGTTGGTGTCCTTACAAGTAAATTATAGTTGCAATAAAAAGATGCTGCTCCCATTGCAGCAAGTCACTTAATAGCACCTGCTTCATCCTGGTGGAATAGTGGTTACTAGTCACACCATAGACGGGCCAGAGGTGTACAAAATATCTGTTGTTGCCATGATTATTAAAAGCCATTCATTTAGATTTAGAGCAATAACAAACTACTAAATTTTCCTTACAGTTGATGACAAATGCTACAATGCTCAGAAGAAGGACGTCACAGGCCCAAAAATTCAGTCAATCTTAACAGAGATTAAAGGGTAAGTATTGAGCAACAAAACAAAATCTATATATTTAGGTGGGCAAACAACTAATGGTTCAGGATATATAGTGTATATATATATGTTTTTTGAGCAATTTTAGGCGATCCTAGAATTTTGATTTTACAACCAACAACCGCACATGTTTCATATTGTCGTGCGTCTTTAAGAATATAATATAATAACACCACCAATATTTAATTTAGCAACTAAGCCATGTGGTTCATTCAAACGAAGTAGGTTTGCTAGGACGTAGAAGTTTGCTATCTGTAAAGTTAAAACGAATTGCAGCGTCACTGACTAAGCCAGCGGCCAGTTTTGCATATTTGATTTTGTAATTAAAAACAAAGAATTATGAAATCATTTTTATAAAATCTTTATACATATAAAAAAAATTAAATATAAAATATGTATAGTTTTAGTAAAAATTGTTTGACAAGAATTCTATGTTTTGCTTTACTGCAATTAACCGAACGCGCTGTCTTGTGTGATATTTATTGGAAACTTTTGATTGGAAACCACATGTTCTGTACGATTTTAATTAGTAATAACAGCGCTTTCTGTTCTTGTGTGTTTTTTCTACCTAATGAGGTAATTACTTGGACTCCAGTCAAACTTTATACAATGTCAGGATTGGGAGATTTTAAAATAGACGTAGCTATTAAGATCTACACAGTTTATATGTAGGCAATTTTAAAATATAACCTGACACTTAAAATGTTAATACAATTTTAAAACAACAAAAAACACAAACATGGCGATTTTAAAAGTCTTGGTATATTTAGCTTTCTCATTTGGAACGTTTTAAAGACAATAAACTTATCCCACAACTTGCAGTACTCCTGTACAACTATTGAATCAAAAAACTTAAGTTTCATTCTTGATTTTGCAGTTTTCGAGTTATCATAAGAACTGAAAAAATTGTTCGTGACGATATTGATGAAATTAAGGCAAGTGACAACTGACAAGTGTATTTAAAGTTTTTCATGCTCCATTATTTTAGTTTTACTGCCTTTTTGTGGTTGTAAGGTCAGATTTAAAGACATAGTAAAACTTTGTACTTTTCTTTGCCAATCACCCCAACATTAAAATTCACATTTTAGATAATTAATTAGGTGCTAAATAAATCAACATGAATTTTGTCTGCCACCATGGTTAAGTGGTTAGCGCGCCTGCCTTTAACCCAGAGGTAATGGGTACAAGACTCGTTGCTGTTTTCATTGTGGGCGTATGCGTCCTCGGGCAAGACACTTATCTCCAATTGCTCCAACCCAGTGGTCTTTATTGGGCTATAAAAATTAACATCCCCTCAAAATATTCACCCACAAAGTAACATACATGATAACTCGTAAGCTGGCATGAAGTGTATGAAACAGAACACTCGTGTCATAACGACTGTTGTTTTTCAGCCACGGAAGGATAAAGTAAGTTACATTTATTCATTTGTTTACATTACTAGTTTGGACATTACTGCTTATCAATACTTAGAAATTTAAGTAATTTAAATATGTAATTAAAAATTACATTTTTGCAAAATGATTATTAATTTTTTATTGTTTTTGCACAGAAAAAACTAACTTTGTATTTCCTATTATCAGAACACCCTGTGTGTTTGGTCGGATAAGCTTGCTCTTGACATGATCATCACTGTTGGTGGAATTTCCCTCAAGGCAAATTCTGTGACGCCTGAAGCTACTCAAGCTGTGGTTCAACGAGAAGCTACTGGACTTCAAACTGCAATGGTAATGCGGTGCTTGAGAGATGACCCAAGATCAATGGTTTTCAGGTGTGTACTTTGTAATCATAAATTGAAGTATTACTCACAGCTGCAAAAAAAATACATTTTATATTATTAAACTACAGCTTCCATCATGTAAGATCTTGGTGGATAAAAACTTGGTTTAATATTAAAAGCTTCCAATTATATGCCTAGTTTTTGTAGTTTGTATTGTGACCTTATAACATTGAATTTTAATAACAGAGGCATTGCTGGTATACGAAATAAAACATTGATCATAAATTTGCCAGGATACCTTCAAACCGCTGTTGTAAGTTTCACCACTTTAAATTAATTTTTTGTGGAGTGTGGTCTACATATTAACCATATCCTTACCAAGTATTAAAAAAAAACATGATGAAATACACCACTGTAATGTTTTTACAGCTTGATCTGGTATGAAGTACATTCAGTACAATCAAAGTCTTAATTAAAAAGTGTGAAGAGAAATATACTCTACCATTAGGACTTTCTCTAGTTAAGACTTGGCATAATTAGGCATCCCCATGCTAACAGTGACTTTATTAGTGTAATAAATGTAATTGTTGGTGTGATGTGATATATATATATACAGTTTTTGTTCAGTTCCCAATATTTCCCAATATAATTTTTTTCAGATAAAGTTATTTAGCCAATTATCATACCTATTTCAGTACTTTAGCTAAATCTGACTCTGAACATGAGATTTTATTTCAAAAACCAGGATACACTTTGTGCCTTTTTAAGCAGTAGCCAACATTGCCTTTCTTTAAGAAGTGGGCAGGGTTCATTTAGCGCATTCATTAAGTACATAAACATTAAAACTGAAACACAAAATTTTAGAATAAAACAAAAACTTCAAAATTCAACGGGTAAAAAAACAAATCTGGACTTTATTGACACATTGTTATTAAACATAGGTTAAGAAAATATTTTCTATTGGTTTTACAATTGTGACTAGGTATGCAGCAGGTGCAATAAATTTCAAATGTTCAAATTTTCTGACTAGCAGCCTTATTGATTTTTTTTTTATTTTTTTTAAAGGCATGCATTGAGGCTATTAGCACATCATTACCTGTTGTGCTTGGTCAGCTAAAAGACAAGGAACAAGTCTTTAAAGAAACCATTACTCGAAAATCTTCTCTAAAAGATGATTTGATAAATTTTAACCTTCCATTTACTCCACAAGCCCCAGCTATCACATTACAGGTAGGAGTGAGTGAAACCTTTTTTAATGTCACTACTGCTAACTCCTACCACCCAAAATGTATTGTTCAGTAACTGATCACCTGTCCAAAAATTGCCTTCTATTGTTTTTAAACCAACATTTTGTACGGCTTGCAGCAATAGTTTTGCAAAATTATGCCTATCAGACAAAATATTAGTTTGTATTAAAATCAATGTCAATTTGTTACCAGAAGATCTTTTTTTGACACTCACATTTGTATTTTGCTTTATTTTCATTTTCCATCAATTTGATAGCTTCATTTTTATCGCAGACTAAAATTACATCATCTAGCAATCAACCAAGATCAACAAATGGTTCTCAAACGTTGGATTCGTCATCTGTCTCTTCTGCAATTAGCACTAATCATTCTCAGATACCAACTAGCCTTTCCAGTGGTCTTCTTTCCACTGATTCACAGATTCTAGAGGAAAACCACGCACCAGTTGACATACACCATGCACCAGTTGACATACACCATGCACCAGTTGACATACACCATGCACCAGTTGACATACACCACGCACCAGTTGACATACACCATGCACCAGTTGACATACACCACGCACCAGTTGACATACACCACGCACCAGTTGACATACACCACGCACCAGTTGACATACACCACACACCAGTTGACATACACCACGCACCAGTTGACATACACCACGCACCAGTTGACATACACCACACACCAGTTGACATGCACCATACAGAGTTTGATATAAACCAAGAACAAGATGCCCACCATGTTTCTGAAAATATACACCATGCTTCATCTCTAAATAGCAATGGTGATACACACTATGACGCTCAATCTGAAGATAATCGTTCCAGCAACCTTATATCCAAAAATGACTTGCTTCAAATAAATCAGGTACAAGTGGTAAGTAATAGAAGCATCACATAATATGTGACACAATTAGCATTAATTTTGGGGGATTTCACGCTTTACAAGAACAGAAAATTGTCCCAATGAGTATAACAAATCGTATATATATTTTAAACTTTTTTTGGTGAACTTAAATTTAAACAAATGATAACACTTTTTTAAAAGGCCTAATAATGGCTGATTATCAAAAAAATAAACTCTCTTTATATCTATATTTGTAATATTTTACAAGTTTTTGGTTTTAAAATCCTTTAAAATTATAAAACCCCAAAATAAAAGTGACGAACTTTTATTGGATGTACAAAAATAAACATTAACATTTTTTTAAATATATAAATTCTTATAATACACATTATTTTAATAAATAAGACCATTCATATTTTCAACATTTTAGACTTTTTAACTTTAATGTAATAGGTGAAAACCTTAAATAGCGCCATTTTGTTTTAAAATTAATATTGTCAAAAAAATAGTTTATGTGATCGTTAAACCTTTTCAGTTTTACATTTTCCAATATTTGATAACATGGTTGTGTTTTTTTTGCGATTAAATATTATTGTTGTTATTTCAGTTTTAATATTTTTAAAATGATTGTCGAATCAAGTTTATTAGCTATGAGTTGTTAAAAGTTTGAGAAGTTTGAACTGTATGTTTTTTTAACATTTTAAAATTATTGGTTGGATTGATGCTCTGTGTTTGTTTTTATTTCAGAATTGATAAATACTTGTGTAATCCGTAGTTATGTGTAAAAAATTAGTGATGCACTGGTTAATGGTTGTTTAAAAGTTTAACACCAGATGTTTGGTTTATTCATTGTTTTTTTATTTTGTGGTATGATTATTCTTTTAGGTGAGCAGTTTTGCTGAAAACCCGTTCCAAGAAAACTTTTCCGACAGTGGTGTTTCAGGTAGAAAATTTATTTTATATTTGCTACTTGCTATTTTTATGAACTGATTATCACAGTGGTGGAATACTTTTCAACCTTTTCCTTTTTTTTAACTATTTAATGTGTTTTGCAGATATTGGATCATTGGGTGCACCAAAAACAGCTCGACGAGCTCGAGTTTATCCTTATCCACCAGTCAGCTTAGAGAAAGCGTTTGGGTTGGTTCTCTACCATACTGTTCCAACAAGCATAACTACAACAAAAGTGAAAGGTGTGGAGTTGGGTTTTTTTCAATGACTGAAATTGTTTTTGCTTATTCATTTTTCTCTAAAACTGTAAATAAAAATTGGAAAAGTTGTGTCTTAAAAAGTGTTGTTTGTCAATATTGTGTAATACTAATGTATGCTGGCATATACAATTTGAAATTAGCATTTATGCATTTGTTATTTCCTGAGCAGTGGCTTAGTGGCCAGGCGCTTGCATTGTAACCATAATTTATCAGTTTTAATTTAATGATTGATGCTGCTACCATTGTGTTCGAATGTGGTAAAACATTTTTAACAGGCATTGCTCCAATCCAAGGGTTACTAATAGGTTAACCAAAAAGCCAGCCAAACTGAAAAATCAATCCTTCACAAAGTTATAAACCCATTGGCATGATGGTAGTCTGGTACCTCGTAAGCTTGGCCTGGTACATGCAATATGACACTTGTGTTCATGGCATTTATTCACCTACTTTACAGATGCTCTGTATTATACGTTAGCCGAGGATGTGACTTCAAAACAATCCATTCCTGTCCTGCCAACCTCTATCTTAGATGGCTATGCTGTCATTGGTAAGCTGCTTTGCTGTTTATAGAATGGAAAACTTACTTGAATATTCTTAAATTTTGGGGCAAAGTTGAGGATGTTTTATGACCAGAGAGAAAAAAATAAACTTAGATGGAGATAAACTTTATTTTAATCCATAGGTTTAATATTAGTTCCAAGACATAACAACATTTTTATAGGGATCTCTTACTTATAAAGTCTAGTTCTGTGGCACATTGGTTAGTGCCCTAACGAGGGTATAAGTTTGAGGCTGGTGGACAATTGTGGACATATGTGTCTTTCATCAAGACAATTTGCTCTTAATTAAAAAAAGAAGTAAAAAAATAGTATAAAACATAACACCCATGTTATTGGGACTGTCATAGCCCACCATGCGGGGATAAATAAGAATATAAGATTTAAGATTCATTTATTCATCTATAGAAATCTAGAGCGAAATAGAACTTTGAATTACATTTTTCAGCATTTGATGTACCTGGAGACTTGGAAGTTATAAACAACAAGCAGTTTGGAAACTCACCTGTGTATGTCTCAGCTGGTAAATGCTTGCGAGTAAATACTGGTGATACCATGCCCCCAGGATCAAATGCATGTGTCAAAGTTGAAGACACAACTGTTTTGCAAGAGGCAGAAGATGTAAGTTATGTATTACGGTTTTTAGCTGGTGGCTTTTGGTATATTATTGGGATAGCCACAAGCGAACATGTGATAATTTCTTAGTTTGTCAGATGCCAATTGTTGCAAAATGGTAAATAAAATATTACTTTTAAGAAATTTAGGTTTTTGTATTATTTGAACACAAGGGTTTTACTTTATTGGAGCACAAGTAATTGGTCATTGGCAATGGCAACTGTCACCCCACCTGCAATAAGCAGATTACTTAAAAAAACCACTTGCCCTCTCCAATAACTTTGGGTTTGTTTTGCCGCTGATAGTCATATATGAGCTTGTGACCCTCAGGGCGATTGCGAACTAGCTATTCGTGTCAATGAGTTGGTAAAAGTTGGAGAATCTGTCCGAGATCCTGGATGTGATCTTCAGAAAGGAGATCTCATCTACTCTGCAGGGACAAAACTAAATCAAATCTCAATAGGCGTACTTGCAGCTGCTGGTGTGTCCAATGTTCCTGTTTATAAGCTGCCAGTGGTTGCAGTATTTTCTATTGGTAATAAGGTATGTTGGCATGTGTAGACCGGTTACTAAATACCTATGGAAGACATTTTAATATCTGGATTTTGTGCTTATAATTAAAGTTAGGCAAACATGTTTTCTTAAGTTTTTTATGAGCTAATACTTTTTGATTGCAGTCATAAATTTGTATTCTGGAGTACGAATTTTAGCTTTATTAAAAGTCGGATAAATGCTCCCTTCGAAGTAATTTACTATTCAGTTGGTAATGAAATTTTGAATGTCAAAACACATCTATTTATTTACAACAGCTATTTTCCAGCTTGTGGATCAAAACAAAGAAAATGTAAGATTGGACGAAATTCGAGACACAAACCGTCCAACACTGCTGATGCTATTGCGCAATCAAGGTTACCCAACTATTGACTATGGTATATTGCCTTCAAATCGTGCTCAAGTGAAGGAAATGCTAACTCTAGCATACCAGAATGGTAATTTTGCATGCTCATGCTATGCATTGTATATTTAAATTGTATTAACAAGTTATTGCAATACAGCTGATGCTGTGATTTCAACTGGTGGTTGTTCTCTTGGTGATAAGGATATCGTCAAATCAGTTATACAGGAAATTGGAGGGACACTGCATTTTGGAAGAGTAAACATTAAACCTGGGTATGAGTTTTGTTTTGAAGGTCATGTTTAATTTTATTCGCACAGTGGTATCCTATTTATACTCTTGTGGATGCTTACAAGTTACCAGCGATATGACTTATATGGTTGACAGCCCATCAGTAATCACTTGGTGATTAACTTTAAATGCTTTTCACTCAACGCCACAATGGTGGTAACACCAAGCATTAAACCAAGTATCTGTATAAATCCTCCGATAAAATATTTTTTGTAGATTAAAGTAAAAATACCCTGCGCTGTTTTATATATAACCCACAGTAAATATTTACATGTTAATAAAGATCTTTTCCTTAACAGAGCACCAGCTGCATTCGGAACATTAAAAACTGCAGCTTCAAAGAAATTATTTTTTTGTTTACCCGGTATGTTAACTTCCATATATAAAAAAATGTGTGGATCAAATTATGTTTATTTTGGTTACTTGTGATTTATATTTTAAACACCGGTACATGTTATAAATTGTGTGTTAACATAAAACCATATATTTCCATTATGCCTTTGAAAATTTTTGCAACAAATCTAAGTGCAATTATCTGCCTATCCAAACAATATAATCTATACAGACCAGTTCTTCTTTTAAATGTTTCATCGCCAGGTGTTCCTGTACCAGCTTTAACTGCTTATTACTTGTTGGTAAAACCGTGTTTGCAAAAGCTGTCTGGATTCAAAACATATGAACGGAAAATCATCAAATCCCGGGTGAGACTATATGCTCTTATGGCTAATTGAAACTTATTTATTCTAATGTGGGTGAAGAGCACAGTCGTTATAATCCCGATCTTATTTCATAATCCCAGTGACCCCTTACCATGTTACTTTTGGATTATCGGTTTTTGTTTTCTGTATAACTGACAATTTGAAAAATCCTTTAGTTAGTATTTTTCCAAGAACATATACTCTTACAACTGTAATAGCATCGAACATGGTACTTTTTGTTAGGATGCAAGTCTCTGATTTAGGTTGTCATATATATAATATGGGTGGCATGGTTATGAATAACAACAAGTATTGACATATACCATAATAACTTTATCTAATTTCCATTGGTTTTACCACATAGGTATCAAGCGACATCAACCTTGGCCCGACACCTGAATGCCAACGAGCAACTGTTCGTTATGAGAAGAATGAGGTTGTGCCGTTCGCTGATGTTACTGGAAACCAATCCATACATCGCCTACAGAGCATGGCTGCAGCCAACCTCCTGCTTCTCCTGCCAGGCAAAACATCAGATCTGTCCGTGATTAAAAAAGGGCAAATCGTTGACTCTCTGGTCATCGATGAGATATAAACACACACCTTGTTTCTGTAAATTTCCAAACTCATCGCTTGCCTGCTCACATTTATCATGAATTTAGTTACAGAAAACATTATTGGGTTTTGATTTCGGTGTATAAAGTAATTTCATATTTTTTAAACAAATTTTGTTATTTTTTTAACTTTTAATTTATTCATTTTACTACTATTACATTCAAAGTTTTAATTTGAGGGTTGGTTTAGAATAATGAATTATAAGCATTAACATGTTGTTCAGTATGCACTAAGGAAAGAGATTTTCACCTGGTCAATTACTGCTTGTTATCCCGCCCATATAGTTATCTGTAAAATAAGTTTCATTGTAAATTTACTTGTGCTGTGTCTGTCAAAAGTATTATTAATACTAATAGAGATGTTTTAGCATTTACCATTTAGTGAACCAACATTTCAAAGTCCTATTCACATTCCCCCTTTTAGGGTTACCCCAATAATAAGTGCCAGAACAGCTGTAAATTTTCATAGCGTATTCTCAATTTTGTAAATTGCTTTCGAATATTTTAAAACCATAAATATGTAAAGTAACATATTAAAAATATGGTTTAAAACAGAACTCATTTAGGTGGTTTTATTATTCCAACCATAGTACCCCATGTTTTTACTTTTGGTGCTTAATTAGTATATCGTATTACAGACGGTAGCTTTTCGGAATCGCTTTATAAAAAATTGTTAATTTGCCAATTTATTACTCTTGCAAACTGTGTTTCCACAATTGTATCATCGCTTCTCTCTTAATACATCTTAATATGGTTACCGCACACTTTTAAATGATCTTTTACTTTCTTGCTCATGTACATGAAGTGTTGTGTAAGACCTCTACTGCAGTAATTGTGAACCATTCACATTGCAGCAATCCACACAACTCACCCTTTATTCCATGAACTAGTTTGTGATTTTCTTACACGTTAATTCCAGTATAAGCCCTTTGTCCCCACTTAGAGCTTAGAAAACATCCTACATTTAGTTATGCTTCGCAATTTACAATGCTGCTGTCTAAGATTGTACATGTTTAATGCTTTCGTACATTGCTTTGATCACCGTAGATATTTCTACATAAAGAGACGTCACAAACCTCCTCTTTTTTATGTATTTGTGCTTTGTACCATGTTGTTCCACTTTCTATTCCGCACTAGTCGTTAGTGACAAGTTGTTTTGTTATGAATTTATCAGATTCGAGTAAATGTACATGATTTGTTATCACTTTGTTGTCCACTAATAAAATGCTTACATGCTTCGCATCACATACAAAGTTATTATTATTTTATGTCAAACTAACAGTGAGTTTGTAATTAATTTATTTATTATTCAAATCAACGTAACTTATTAGGAAGAAAATAGTGTTTAGAAAAACTCGACTTGTAAAATCCTGTGTTGCATGCAGTGGTACGTTGCTTTGAAAAGAGATAAAAGCGAACAAACAAGAGTGTCGCAAGTTATCATTGTTGAATGAATGGATGTAACTTACTTTATCTTCGCGAGGTCGGGAAACGACTGTCTTTATAACACGAATGTTCATACAGCTTACGAGTTACCAAGTGTGTTACTTTGTAGGTGATTATTTTGTGAATTTTTTTATTTATTTTGGCTGTGGCTGATAATTTAGACAACCCATTAGTGACCACTGGGTTAGAGCAATTGCCGGTAAGTCTTGCCCAAGGACAAACACGCCCACAATGGTAGCAATGATGAGCCTTGGACCATGGTGCCCTCTATAACAGGCCTGGACACCGTCGACGCCTCTCTCGAAACTGGAGGCGGATGGTTTTGCAGCGCTTGTACGATTTGTAGACAGTTTTGATGAGTTATATGAAGAATTATCACATTAGATAGTGTTTGCTCGGAGTTTTAGCAGTTAGTACAGTATAATTCATTACAGCGGTTCAAAACTTGCAGTGTTCTGGCGGGGAAAGGGGGAATTGGTTTTATTCTCTTTATCGTCCTAGTAATCTAAAAGTATTTGCACAATTATAAAATCCTAGCCCCGCTACTCTGTAAGAAGCGTTGTTTTGTCTAAATCTAAAACAAAGGCCTACTATTTATATCCCATCTAAACTACAGTAGCCTACTATATATAAACCAGAGAATCCGTGTTGTACCGACTGTCACCGTTGATGTTTTTAAAAGTTCCTGAGGTAACTTAATCTTAACCACTTTCAAAGATGCTCAAGTTAATAATAGCAGTAAATCCAGAAAGCAGAGAATATATTGTGCGTGAAAACTAAAATTTAAGTATATATTAGGCATCGCTCAGTCAGAGTTATAGTAAACTACGTAGGTTTTAAAATGTGTTGACTGCGTAGATAAGCTCTGTCACTGTACGTACCGGATGTGTAGGTCTAATTGACGTGACATGTGCTCCATTGGTTTCATTCTTATAGGATTTGCGTGGTGAGTGTAGGCTACAGGCATTTCGCATTTGTGTGAAAATTCTTTGTTTATAAGCATTTACTATGTAACCCGATCACAGAATTTAAGCTGCAGGATTTGTGGTAGTACAGAACCGTTTAATTTTTATGTCTTATATGCAGAGTATATAACCGCAGTCACAATCAGCAGTTACAACATTGTGATTTCATGTACAGTTTATTAAGCTTATAGTTTACATAGATATGTACAGTTGGGCTGGCTTCTTGTTCCATTTGGTGGTAAACAAAGACAATTTAAAGAAATATAAATCTGTATCTCCACGACTCCCATAGACCGTTATTAATTGTTTAAAACACGATCAGGATATTTGGATATTATGTGACAAAGGTGTCTCATCTTCCCCCACCCTACTATACTAAATAGTTTGTGATTTACTGGAGGACTAAGTTATACAATGTGCATCTGTATAGTGTTAACCGAATATACAATTGAATCAAACACTTCCAAAATCCAGTTGTAAGGACACATTTAACTGTTTGTTTACAACGGAAGCAGTTCATTTCCTGCAGTAGTCAAGACTTAGCATGACGCGGGGTACAGACATTTCCTCATTAAACGCAGAAGTCAGTATAGTTAATACACAGTATAAGTGGCAGGCTATACACAATTAACACGTTGTTTAATGTTGTCATATTACAGGTAATGTACAAATTACTTTATAACTGGTAATGTATAAATGCGACCTGCAGTACTTAGTTGGACATTTATGCGTAGCCTAGGCCTACTACTATTTGAGGTGGGACGTGTTTTTATTCTCTTTTCTCGTCCCATATGTTGGTAAATAAAGAATAATCACACAAATATATAACCGCACCCTCACGAATTTAAAAGGGTTTTGTTAAATGTTTAAAACACAATCAGAAAATATGGGATTTGTTTACGGTATTCCTCCCGACTCCGGAGTACTGTATCAATAGCCAAATCGGTGTGTGCTTGTGTTTCTAAGTTTCCCTATGTTCTACAGATGTACAAATATAGTATTGATTAAAATTGTTTGCGACTTTCTATGGGTGTTTCCAGACTATGAATCTACCAGGCATTTTACGTCATACTTTCTAATGATTGTTTAAAATGTTTCCCTTTTCCCTGCCACTAATATTATCTCTACTGCTGGCAGAAGGTCATTGTTGGAAAGCAAACTGTCAACAAGTATACAACAGCGGTAAGTATACGTCAAGAATCTTTTATAGAAGCCAAACAGTATATACAATGGGGTTTACTTACACGTCAACTAGGGTCTATAATGTATGACTATAGTACAGAACATCACAGTTTCGTTATATATTCAGACGGTGCATGTTAGTTACTAATTCGAGCCCGAGTTTGTTTAGCTATATATGCACACGCTCCTTAGTTTATGTTGCTTATAGACCATGTCACGTATGTGCTGGCTGCATGTTACTTTTAACAGAAAGTATATACGTTGTAATAGTTATAGGCAACGGTCAATGCGTAAGGATGTTTGTTAACTATGAATATGTTTTGTTGGTCTTGGTTAATATAATAGCGGGCAATCATAAGGTTCTCATGCGCCACAACGCTTACAGCAATAGTGGGCGACTTATGTTTACAGCAGTGGGCGACTTACGTTCCTGCTGGGAAACGAGGCAAAAAAATTATTAATTACATTTGCACCTGTTCAAGTAACATTTCTGACTTTCTGTCTTCTATATTGTCGGCGTGTACGGTTGTCGTTATTATATTTGATCCGACCCTACTGTATGCGCCACATCGGGCGCATGCGCAATAGTGCTCGGTGTCGTGATATATTCGTTCCGGCTGATATATTTGTACCGGGCGCATGTGCCTGCGCAATAGGTAGAAACAAATACAGTTGAAAAAAGTTTCGGGGCAAAATACTAAACACATTTTAGTACACTCATTTTATACCGTTTCAAGGTACATTTCTACCATCTGTTGGCGTCGCTATATGTCTGATTGCGTCAAACATCATGATGTGCCGATAACTACCAATAATAAACACCCAACCCACTTCATTGATACCATAGTATAATGAAGTAAGTATACTTCAGTATACTATGGTTACACTTAACTCGGTTAGGATTGGTTTCTTTCGTAAAGCAATACCTTTACCAGCACCTGTAAATCAAGTAAAATGTACTTATTAAACTAGTCTAGAATAAGTTTGTTAGTAGTAGTTACATATTGTAGGCTACAATAACATACTCAACTCAGTTCTGCTGACTTCGTCTGGAACGTATTCAACAGAGGGTCGTATTAAATTTGGACCGGTATCGTAAAATATTTTTTTCCAGTTGTTATATTTGTATCGGGCGCTATTGCGCATGCGTAGTAGGTCGTAACAAATACAATGACTACCCGGTACAAATATATTACGACCCTCCGTTGAAAACGTTCTAGACACGACGTTTCCACGTTAAAACATTAGTTTTTGATTTAAAATCAGCAGAGCTGAGTTGGTATGTTATTTGTAGCCTAGAAAAAGTAGGTACCACTGACAACCCACTTTATGCTAGTTTAATAAGCACATTTTACTTATAATTTACAGGTGCTGGTGAACCAAGGTGATCCTAGAATATAAAAAATTATTGCGGCCACTTTTGCGATAGCTTCCAGTCTACTCGTGCTACTAGCCTACCACAAAATTTGGGAACTGTACTAACTAGACGTCTAAACCCCAGCGGTGCCGATTCCAAAATGGAATATTAATTATAAATATTAATATTTTTTATGAAAATACATATTTATATTTTTTTACCGATCCAGGTTTGATATGTTATAGCGCTACGTAATGGCTAAAAATTAAACTTTTTTTTTTAAAAAAAGTGCAAGTATGGATGTTAAATATAAAAAAGTATGGTCATAACTTGAATCATACGTATGAATATAACTTTTTAAAAAAAACGCAAAAGTATAACTCACGCATACATCTATTTAGGTTATAACTATAAATGTTATCCCCAACACAAAAATTTGTTAACTTTTTCAATATACAGTAGGGTGGGAGAAGATGGGACACCTTTAGCACATGATATCCAAACATCCTGATTGTGTTTTGTATACTTAACATCGGTATATGGAAGTCGTAGGGATAAGGTTTTGTACTTCTATAAATTTTATATGCTTCCCACCAAATTGGGACTAGAAAATGGAATGAAAAGGTGTCCCATCTTCCCCCACTCTACTATATACTAATATTTTTTCCCAGAACGTTTTTTTGTGTTGGTACGTATTTATTACAGCTCGTATAGTATTTGTTCCCACCTACATGTGCAGTAGCGACCGGTACAAATATATTAAGTACAACGAATATATCACGACACCAGCTGGTCATTGTAATTATTCCCACCCACTGCGCAGTAGCTTGTCCGCGCATGCTCAATAGCGCCCGATACAAATATATCGGTCGGAACAAATATACTGTGCGGAAATACGGGTCCCTTCAGCACATATTGCCCAATATTTCCAACTTAAAATATATGATACCACGAACTAGTCTTATGATACATTTATTAGTTGACAACACTTCAAGGAATTATATTAAAACATGGAAAAATAATTGATTCGCACACTAGGTGTAATTTTATCAATTCGAAAACGCACAGACAAATACAAACTATGAAAAATATTTTTCATTTTTTTTATTTATTTAACCACCATACTTAATTGGTGATACAATCTCTTAAACTATAAAACTTCAAAACTTTGTTAAAATATGATTCAGCGAGAATTCAAAATGACCATCTTATTATTATGCATTTTTGGCCTTGGAAAAATGGTGTATAGTAGGGTGGGGAAATATGGAACACATTTACTTTCTATTTTCTTGTCTTATTTAGTAGTAAACAAAGAACATTAAAGAATTATAAAACCGTATCCTCGCGACTCCAACAGATCGTTGTTAATTGTTTAAAACACGATCAGAATATTTTGATAATATGTGCCTAAGGTGCCCCGTCTTCCCCCACCCTACTATATATTTGTTTACCACCGAATTTTATTATATACTTAGCAACAAAAAACGCATTTGTCGCGCACTTTGTTGTGATAAATCCCGCCTCCCAACCCTACCATACCCATATACCAACTGACCCATTTTTGTCGCAGATCTTAGCGATCCATGCAATTTGAGTGACCACATCAGTAACATTCCTTCGTGCCGTGAAAATGTGAATATATCTACGAAATCCGCCTGTAACAAATTCTCTGACTGTTGTTGGGACAAAGCGGCCAACCCGCCATGTTTCAAAAAACCAGGTAATATATCGTCGTGCGGCTTAGCTTAGTAAAATACAAATTGTGTTTTATCAAAAATGCAGCTAAAAAAATATACAAAGTGGAAATACACACATATGTAGCATAAATGCACAGTATACGAACCTGATTCCAAAGTTAGTAGAGACGTTGTTATTAGCAAGGGGACTAAAAACGAGAATCACCTGGAAAATTAGAATTGTATTATCGATGATCAAAAAGTATGACAGTAGTTCTATTGAATTTGTTGCAAATTTTCGATTATTTCAGTTAGACTGAGTTTTTAAATTTAAGTTGTTGAGGACAATTGCTCTATACAAGAACGACAATATATACACACATATGTCTCAAAAAGTTTAAACGTCTGTTCGTTTCAAGTTAAATGCTACGTCGATCTACGACCAGAGAAGTGCATTCGTAGTCCAATTGGCGGAATCAATCAAATATACACTGGTTACTCCGCCGATGGAACTCGATGTTTTGTTGGCACGTTGCCAATAGTCGAGCCGCGCATTAAGAAATTGCTTCGATATGAAAGCAACTTAGGATTTAAGATACCTAGTCCTAAAGAAGATCTTTGTAGAAGCAGTTGGACGGTTAATGTGACAAACATCGGTGGAGGCAAGTCAATTTTAGTACTTGGTGCTAGTGAAGAATCCTCCGCCCACCTTATTTGCTAACCTAACCACTAACCCCTAACTACTAACCCTAAAACCACTAACCCTAACCATCAACCCCCTAACCATCAGCCTCTAACACTTCCCACCAGCCTATTCTGCTATGTACGGGAGGATTCTTTACTAATGCCCAGTACTTTATTACCTAAATCACACAATATTATATTTTTTACCAAAAAAATAATTGCAAATTTTGATGGATAGTTGGTTGGGTAAAGATGGGACATCTTTTCATTCCATTTTCCCTTCTCATTGGGTAGTAAAAAAGAACGTTTAAAGAATTATAAAACCGTATCCTCACAACGATCACAGACTGTTGGTAATTGTTTAAAACACGATCAGGATATTTAATTTTATGTGCCAAAGTTGTCCCATCTTCCCCCACCCTACTATATAGTATGGTAGGGTAAGTACATTTTTGCAAAAGCGGAAATAAGTTTGTGGATATAGTGCGACATGGAGTCAATTGCGACAAGAAAGCCACGAGCACGTCACATTCGAATGTACATGGGTGTTGGCTAATGGGCCAAATCTGGCATAAAATCCGAGGTTCTTGAAGGACCTCACCCATACAGATCAGAATAAAAGATGACGCAAGATTATACATGTTTTCATTCTTTTTTATCATCTTTTTTGGTATTAAACAAAGATTTTTTACACAATTATATAAACGAATCTTTACGACTCTAAAATAAATTGTTTAAAACATGATCAAGAAATATGGGACTTAGGTGCTAACCATGTCCCATTCAACTCCACAGTAATATACAATTACTTTTGCTATATAGGGCGATGTAGTGTCAATTTGTACAGCATCAGCTCCTATGTGGGCATTCCTAACGATACTACTGTGAATGGTACCGTGCTGTTGGACAGCGCATGCATTGTCTTGAGTCCGGAAAATCACCTCTACGCATTTGCTTTTAACAGCAGTGGAAGCAAAATAGACAAGAAATGTATGTGTACTGTTGATGTTTGGACAGAATCATCTAATAGTAAGTTCATTTTTATTATAACTACAACTAGTCAAATGAAAGCATGCTAATAAAAAAGGTTATTAAATTTGCCTGTTAAAGTTTTTAACTTGCACTTTTCCATTTCTTTGAACCATTTTTTGACTTTTTAAACATGACATATTATTGGACACAGATGTGCTTTTATTAATCCTTTTTAATTGGGCATTTGTTCATGTTATTTTACATGTTGTTTTTTTTAGGCATAAAATGTGTCTTAAACCTATGTAACGGCCGGAAACAAAAACTAGCGGTTTAATTTTTGCGTGAAACATAAACTGAACGTTATAGAGAAACGTTATCGAGGCAATTTTCGTTTCACATGTTTTTATTTTTTACGTCCGCTTGTGGGAAGCATGGAGCTATTAAATAAAAAATATTTCAAAACGGAAATTAACACTGTTCTAACGATATATATATCGAACCTCGCAGCAATTGAAATAAATTTCACCTATCGCATTATAATACATAAATCAACGAACACGAAATTGGTTTTATTACGAAAAAAAATTATACAATTTTCACAAACACGTAATCTACAATACAAAGTGTTATGACGTCAAATACGTAATCTACAATACAAAATGTTATGACGTTAAATACGTAATCTACAATACAAAATGCTATGACGTCAAATACGTAATCTACAATACAAAATGTTATGACGTCAAATACGTAATCTACAATACAAAGTGTTATGACGTCAAATACGTAATCTACAATACAAAATGTTATGACGTCAAATACGAAATCTACAATGTTATGACGTCATATACGTAATCTACAATACAAAATGTTATGACGTCAAATACGTAATCTACAATACAAAAAGTTATGACGTCAAATACGTAATCTACAATACAAAGTGTTATGACGTCAAATACGTAATCTACAATACAAAGTGTTATGACGTCAAATACGTAATCTACAATACAAAGTGTTATGACGTCAAATACGTAATCTACAATACAAAATGTTATGACGTCAAATATGTAATCTACAATACAAAGTGTTATGACGTCAAATACGTAATCTACAATACAAAATATTATGACGTCAAATACGTAATCTACAATACAAAGTGTTATGACGTCAAATATGTAATCTACAATACAAAATATTATGACGTCAAATACGTAATCTACAATACAAAGTGTTATGACGTCAAATACGTAATCTACAATACAAAGTGTTATGACGTCAAATACGAAATCTACAATACAAAGTGTTATGACGTCAAATACGTAATCTACAATACAAAGTGTTATGACGTCAAATACGTAATCTACAATACAAAGTGTTATGACGTCAAATACGTAATCTACAATACAAAGTGTTATGACGTCAAATACGTAATCTACAATACAAAGTGTTATGACGTCAAATACGTAATCTACAATACAAAGTGTTATGACGTCAAATACGTAATCTACAATACAAAGTGTTATGACGTCAAATACGTAATCTACAATACAAAGTGTTATGACGTCAAATACGTAATCTACAATACAAAATGTTATGACGTCAAATACGTAATCTACAATACAAAATGTTATGACGTCAAATATGTAATCTACAATACAAAATATTATGACGTCAAATACGTAATCTACAATACAAAATATTATGACGTCAAATACGTAATCTACAATACAAAGTGTTATGACGTCAAATATGTAATCTACAATACAAAATATTATGACGTCAAATACGTAATCTACAATACAAAGTGTTATGACGTCAAATACGTAATCTACAATACAAAGTGTTATGACGTCATATACGAAATCTACAATACAAAGTGTTATGACGTCAAATACGTAATCTACAATACAAAGTGTTATGACGTCATATACGTAATCTACAATACAAAGTGTTATGACGTCAAATACGTAATCTACAATACAAAATGTTATGACGTCAAATACGTAATCTACAATACAAAGTGTTATGACGTCATATACGTAATCTACAATACAAAATATTATGACGTCAAATACGAAATCTACAATGTTATGACGTCATATACGTAATCTACAATACAAAATATTATGACGTCAAATACGAAATCTACAATGTTATGACGTCATATACGTAATCTACAATACAAAATATTATGACGTCAAATACGAAATCTACAATGTTATGACGTCAAATACGAAATCTACAATGTTATGACGTCAAATACGTAATCTACAATGCAAAGTGTTATGACGTCAAATACGTAATCTACAATACAAAGTGTTATGACGTCATATACGTAATCTACAATACAAAGTGTTATGACGTCATATACGTAATCTACAATACAAAGTGTTATGACGTCAAATACGTAATCTACAATACAAAGTGTTATGACGTCAAATACGTAATCTACAATACAAAGTGTTATGACGTCAAATATGTAATCTACAATATAGGATTTTTTAAAAGTATCAATGCTATCCACTTCATGCATCAAAGCAAAAGTTTGGAAGTTCTCCGGATTCCATGTCCTTGTTGGCAATCAGCATCTTTTTTGAGGTTCCTGCAGTAATAAGATTTTATATTAAAAAAGGTATTAGAAATCAATTATCATGTTTCTTAATATATTTAGCAGAAAACTTCCTGTATATTTAGGAATCCGGATAACATTTAGATTTAGTGCTATCTAATCCACAAACAATATTTAACTTAGTCTTAACAAAGGCAAAAGTCTCAGTAGAACTTCTGCTGATTTTCTTTTTTTAAATACACTTTTATACGCTTCTTAAAACTTACTTATTTTGCGGCCTGTAACTTTGCTTTTCCTTTTGTGTGGAGAAGCTTCAGAGTCTGAATGATAACCCCACTTGCGTTTAATTGGTGAAACTATAAATATGTAACATAAGAAGTAAATATTCCTGAAAAATAAATAAATGAACCATATGCATCATGTTTGGGTGCCTAAAATGTCCAAGTCCAACTGTAAGTATTGGTATCACAAAACAACAGTATATTAAAGTGACTTACAAGATGCGGGAATTCGAACAGCTGGGTAAAATCTACCATCTCCAGACCAACGTGCTTTACAAACTCCACCAAGCGGTAGTTCCAGAAAATTATGAAACATTTTCCGTTCACTTGTTCGAAGATCTTTTATTCGATATATATCGGATATCACAGAATCTTCTAAAAACTTCACTCGGACATAGTTCACTAAAAAAACATTAGAAGTCATTTTTTTTATAAATTGTATATGAAAACAGTAATCCAAAAAAAGTAAATTTTAAATATTCAGTTACACATTCTAACCAATATCATGTTTGTCATGCAACAACATACCGGGTTCATCTTGTGGGTTAACAGCGGGTTCATCTTGTGGGTTAACAGCGGGTTCATCTTGTGGGTTAACAGCGGGTTCATCTTGTGGGTTAACAGCGGGTTCATCTTGTGGGTTAACAGCGGGTTCATCTTGTGGGTTAACAGCGGGTTCATCTTGTGGGTTAACAGCGGGTTCATCTTGTGGGTTAACAGCGGGTTCATCTTGTGGGTTAACAGCGGGTACATCTTGTGGCCTAACAGCGGGTTCATCTTGTGGGTTAACAGTGGGTTCATCTTGTGGGTTAACAGCGGGTACATCAGCAGGTTCTCCAAGTAGGAACAAATCGGGTTCATCATCTAAACAAACACATAAATTTTGATTGGCTAGTTAAATTGGATTAAAAGTTATTAAGGATATTGTGACGTGGGTATCATGAATCATGTGCAAACAGTTTAAACAGCCTTTGCCCTTTATTTTAAAACAATAGTAATTAAATTTAACAATATTTCATTTCTATTATAATTACTTACAGCTGTGTGAGTTAACATTTAGTCTGCATTATTTAAAAAGAATTTAACCATAAAGGATAAAAGCTTTCAAACCATTGGCAAGTTCCTCCAATGTTTCTCTACCCCGTTCTACTAGTTCGTGAGGATGAGATATGTCGTAGACCTTTTCTGCCATTGTAATTGAATGCCCTTTTGATCTTGCAATTGCTACTTGCACTTCTTTAGACTGCTTGCTTGCAACCATGGTAATAAGTTTTCTAACGTCTGTAACTGTAATGTCTACTTTGCTATTATAAAATACTAGCCGACTTCTTACTTTCCAAATTTTGTTAAACTCGGCCGGTTCCATACGTGTGTATTGACCCAACATAGATGGAAATACTGGAAGAATTAAACTAGATGTTTCATTTCTGTAGCTCCAAAGATGCTTTGAAGTCAAAATAACATCGCTCAGTTCTTCATTGTTTAAAACCAAACAAGCATAATTGTTTTTTTCCTTTTGCGCTTTAATATACAAAGCGTAATTTCCAGCCTTGGTTTTTTCTACATTATTTAGCTCTTGAACAGTCAACCCAGTCAAAACAGAAGGACGGCAGCCACCACGACAAACTATTCTTACAAAAATATCCCCTAAAATAGCCTTAATTTCTGATTTCTCAAGACTTCCGCATTCCATGCGGCGTAGTTCGGCAGCATACATCCCATGGTTTTTTTCGTATTCAAGCACAGCTTTAAAAGGTTGCATAATCCCGTGCAACTTTTGTCTGCTTAACTGCTTCACATGGTTATGGCGTTTTTCTTTCTTAACCCGTTGTCGGGCCAACCAAGCATCCGTATACTTCATTAATTTATGAACAGCATTGTTCATAAAATCTGGGTATTCCATATCAATAAACATAAGGAAATTTTTTAGTGTTGCTAAATATGCATACTTTGTTCCATCTTGACCCTTTCCAGTAACACATTTCTCTATATTGCTGTACACTGTCTTTGGATAGTTGATGGTGTCTTTTGAACTTAACATTGTTTTTAATTGTTTGACATAAGTTTTTGCCTTACTGGTAGAAATGGGATTTCTTTTTCCCACACCAATTTTGCAAAGATTTTCTTCATATGCAGAGAAAATACTGTTAAGTTCTGCTATCTCGGTGCTGCATTGTTGTAACATTTTTACAAATTCTTCTCCAGTTGTATTAACAAATTTGTGTTTATGTAAACAATGTGCTTTCAGTGATTTTACTGCAATATTACAAATAGAGCATATGTACCCAGTGTATGATTTGTATTTTCCTTTCTTTTCTAACTTGAGCTTACTGTCATAAAACAAAGCCTCCTTTGGTAATCCTTGCCCTTGATGGTGCCATTGGAAATGGTTAGTAACATTGTAATATAATTTTGAACAATAAGGACATATCCTCTGTCGCCTGTATCCACATAAGAAAAAGGGAATACATTAACTTAGCAACTAAAAAATAAACACTAAAATATATTTTTAAATGTTTCAGTTATGGCTTTAAATTTGATGGAGTTCTAATGTTGAAGTTAGAATTGTTTTGCTATCTCAAAAACTGTGACTGCTTTCCTACCTTCCTGATTTTGATATTTTTCCACCCACTGAATCTCTACTGTATGATCCGACACTTTGAAAATATGTTTGTTTAAAATCTCAATTCTACTACAACCATATTTAATTAAATAGAAAGAAGAAATTGCTTAACTGGTTTATAGTACCACAAATATAAACTACCGTCAACTGACAAGCAAACAGGAACATGCCACTCAAATGAATATATATACCATCTGACGAACATAGATATCTTGCATTATACTTTATGTGGTAGAAAAAGCAGATGTAGGACTATAATTCACTTAAAAATTAAACAGAAAAATAAAAACTTAGAAATATACAGGAGAACTTTACACATTATAACAAAAGTTTCAAAACTTCAAATCTAAAATTAACAGATTATTTGACAGCGACTTAGATAAAATAGAACTAATAATAAACAATTCATATAAATATATATACATACCTTGAACTAGAAACATCTGTTTCAATTCTCTTGATCTTTTTGGTAGATCTATCAAAAATGTATGTTATTTCTTTTTCTTAAAAAATCGGACCAAAGCTTTTCTTAAATAAGACAAAATCAGACTAAAGCCATTTTGATTAAATGAAGATAATTTATTTATCCTTGGGTGGTGAAAACAGCCTTAATAACATGAGTGTTCTTAATTTACCGAGTACGTATAGTAGTGTGGGGTAAGATGGGATACCAAGCACAGATTGCCTCAAATTTTTAAATCACAAAATATATGTTTTTTTTTCTGGTGGTATCATAAATTTGTACTATTTTATACCTTTATAAATTGACAACTCCTAAGAAATGTATTAAAACACACAAAAAAGTTATCGCCCATAAGGAAGTATTTTAGCCATTCTTAAACAGGCGAGGTGAGAAAGGAATAGGGATAATTTAAAATCAGTTCAGCCATGGAGACTCACGTCGGCAATCGGCAATTGCCGACGCATTTGGACAAACCGTCGGATGTAAAAAGAAGCACAAAATTTTTTTTTTTAAATAAAATATTTTCCCGTCAATATATAAAAAATTTGTAATTTGCGGTAATAAACAGCCTAAATCTGGAACAGAAGTAGCATTGCTGTACATTTACAATGTTTTACACATCCAAACAGCATGTTCGTTACGAAATGGTAGGGAAAAAAGATGTGCTGAAGTTGTAAAAGCTCAGGTTGGCCGAGCGCCGAGATTCAACGAATAGCTCGGCAAGCTTATGACATTATTAAGCACTCAAGGAGGAAGGCCACTACGCACGTGAAGGTTAAACTATCACGCACGTGAAGGTTAAACTACCACGCACGTGAAGGTTAAACTATCAGGCACGTGAAGGTTAAACTATCACGCACGTGAAGGTTAAACTACCACGCACGTGAAGGTTAAACTACCACGCACGTGAAGGTTAAACTATCACGCACGTGAAGGTTAAACTACCACGCACGTAAAGGTTAAACTATCACGCACGTGAAGGTTAAACTATCACGCACGTGAAGGTTAAACTATCACGCACGTGAAGGTTAAACTATCACGCACGTAAAAGTTAAACTATCACGCACGTGAAAGCTAAACTACCACGCACGTGAAGGCTAAACTACGACGCACGTGAAGGCTAAACTACCACGCACGTGAAGGCTAAACTACCACGCACGTGAAGGTTAAACTACCACGCACGTAAAGGTTAAACTATCACGCACGTGAAGGTTAAACTATCACGCACGTGAAGGTTAAACTATCACGCACGTGAAGGTTAAACTATCACGCACGTAAAAGCTAAACTACCACGCACGTGAAGGCTAAACTACCACGCACGTGAAGGCTAAAATACAACATTTAAGCCTGTTTTAAACCTCCTACATGCTAAATGATGAACATGTGAATCCCTATTATGACGTAAATAATCAACGTGAGAATTGCTATAATGTCGCAATCAATTACCAGGTCAAACAATCCTTATTATGATGCAATGAATCCACGTGTGAATTCCTACTATTTCGTAACAAACGGTCTACCTGGCTAAGAAAAACATGGCGAATACAAGGCAAAACTACAATGCAAACTGAACGGTTATTTTGCTTTTGCGTTGATTTCCATAATGCGTTGTTACGCAATAATACAGATACCGTAAACCAAGACAAATGACCGATTAAAACCGAAAAATCTGATAGAGCTGATAAAAATCAAACTAAAGACCTAAAAATATTATTAATTAGTTATTAGTGAACTTGTAATTAATTAATTAGGTAATTTATAATTGTTTTTAAATAAAGTTTACCTCCCCTCCATTAAACAAACATTATAATTATCATCTAATGCGGTTTATTCGTGTATCATGTTAACGCTCAAAAAGACGCGTAAGTGACCTAAAGTAACCCCGACGTTACACGCGCCTCATATACATGACATGCGGTGGACGCATGATCAGACGCTTTGACCTAGTTTAATACGTCAGATTGTTACGAACGAGTTGAATTATAGGTATACGAATAAGTTTACATTTATGAACAAGTTAGCGCTTTGCATTAATTTTTACGTACGCACATCGCTGGCCGTTTGGTTACTTAACGCCGACAATATCGGCCATTTTATGCTCTTGCCCAAAATCGGTAAATAACTAAAAATGCGGCTTAGAACACGTGGTTTGCGGTGAAAGAGGATACGTAATTTCCGGTGTTGGAAAATGTAAAATACATATAAAAAATTAATCAAAAATGGTTTATAATTGTTGCATCACTTTGTATTATTTCAATATAAAAAGAGTTTAAGATTTTTTGTTTTTATATTAAAAATCAGTCTAATCAGATATGAAACATTGGGCGCTCGCGTTATTCGATAACGGCTGTAATTCGACACCGGCTATAATTCGAGACGAGTGAATTCGCTGACGTTGCGATTCGTTAGCAAGTTCACAACGAACGAATAATAATTAAAGAGAAAGGTATGCTGACTAGTCTCGTTATCCTAATTTAGTTGATTCACTTTTTTCGTTAAACAAACTGCGCTTTTATTTATATGCTGAGTTTGTGATTAAACGCCAGTCTGTTTCTAACCGTAACCTAATAAACTTTGCTACTATTGACATGTTTAAGATCTATACCATCACGTTGTCGTTGTTTAGGATGCTAAAATCGTGTGATTTCACTTATGACGGGCAGGTGACATCGCGTCAGTAACTTCACACCCGTCCCGCGTATTTTAAAGAGCGTAAACAGACCCCACGTTACCTTCATTTTTGAGTTAAACCGTTTTAATGATTCCAGAAAACTTTACTTATTAAAAAAAAAACAGAAAAAAACACCATTGTTTTGTTTACCCCTTCTCATAAGGCGATTTTGGGGTAAAAAAACAAGAGAAAAAAGTATGAAATGTTCGTAAAATTGAAAATATACCAGCTGCACGGTACTTGAATATGTAGCAAATACTTGCGTTGCATTCATAATAAATTTATCACTAAAGGCCTTCTCAGAAAAAAAAGTTTACCAAACCCCATAAAAAGTTTTTTTTGTCAATTTTTTGTTTGATTTAGTAACTTGTGTTTTACCAAAAAAATAATTACCACCTAGAAGGGCAGTTAGGATAAAAAATAAGCCAAATAAACGTCCTTTTTACCCACAAAAACTGTTTGCAATAAAAATGATTTTTTTAGAGGGTTAGAGGGGTTGTCCTTTCTTACCCAAAGTACCCTATTGTTTTTTTCACTTTTTTATTACCCAACTTTACTACATATGTATAAATTAATGAATTAAAAACAAACTTTAAAAAAAAACGACCCAAATGTTTTTTGTCACTTCTTATTTAAGAAAAATATTATTAGCTTGCCCCTTAATCAGATGTAAAAATAAAAGTTTTTATTGTATGATTAAAATAATAAACACTAGCACATACGGTTGTGATGTCTTGGATGTGGATGGTTCATCATAAAGAATTCTAAAATTATTAGGAATTAGAATAGAAAACAATTAAAGAGGTAATGGGCAGCTAGGTGAGAAAGATTTCAAGATTACAACAACTTTGGCCTATTAAATATAAATTAATGAATTTAACTTATTTACTATCGCGTAGCAAGCAATAATACTTGTTATAACCTGGGTGTTTAGTTACATACAATCTGACTTTGATTGGAATGGTGAAACATGATGTTTTTAATAAAGTTTGTGTGAAACGGTTAGCATACAGTTAAAAAAACGAAACCCGGTTAAGGTTATACCAAAACCCAACATTATGAATCCTTTGTTTATGAATGGTAGTTACAAGTTAGTCCCTAATCAATGCTTTTTAAATATTAACCGATATTTAGCTTACTATATATTCATTGTGTTGAAGCTAGTTATACTGGTTACAGCGGCAGCATTATGGTAAAACTCACGCATCTTTGATTTAGGAAAATGGCACATGTTTTTTTTGGGGGGGAGGCCTTGCATTATGGTACAATAAAAAAAACTACAATACTGAATTAAATTCTAGATAACAATATGCCTGATAAAAGTTATATACTTACTCTTTGATAGTGCTTGTTAGGGTTTCCAAAATCGTGGTTACTTTTTCCATTGTCCTAATACATAAAATAGATTTCATTTAGAAAGATTTGACACCAACCAATAGTTTACAACCAGGAGTTTATGTGTAACCAGGAGAGGTCACGTGGTAACAAAGCATAATATAACCATGCCAGACACCGCACATATTTAAAGTTTCAAGTAAACAATAAGAATTAGATAGCTTAACGTATGTGTGCTGATTGCCAGTATTGTACTGACTTTGGGCAACACATTTTATTATAGTAAAGAAACGGTAGGTTATTATTAGTTTATTTATTAAACTGGCTTCTGTTAACACTAACAGTTTGTATGCCGATCTAAGAAAGTTTGTAGTACATAAACATAGTTAATTATGCTATGCTCGGAAAAAAATGCTGTCTTCAGTATCAAAATTTATTTAACGGGTAGACCTGCTTGGCTTATACTATGAGCAATAAGCACTGTTGAGCAGAAGAAAAATTGTTCATAATTGCCCCTGTATAAGAGTCATTTAAGAGCGGTATTGCAGTAATGTCGCTTGTATGTAAACTAGGGATGCACATTACAGAATTTCGATTCCTTGAGATTCGAATCCTTTTGTATTCGAATCTAATTACGGGATTCGGTATTCTGTTTAATGACGTCGTTACACGTCATCTCATATACTATATTAACAATTTTTGAAACTTATTAATTTTGAAAAAAAATATTTTTGTGTTTGTGGGACTTTCGAGAGTAAACGTTTCGTAACGTCTTTTCATAGCCTGCTATACGTTTCATGACGCAAAAACTACTCAATAGTACAATTTTTGATCATTTTACAACTCAAGATCCAACAAGGCTGTTATGAAAGGGTCAATAAACTGACTTTTGTGGGTAAAATTTTTTTTTCCTATAAATATAAAAAGATTCGAAATTCTAGATTCGGAATTCTAGATTCGAATTAAAGTATTCTAGGATATCCTAGAATACCTAATTATTCTGTAATGTGCATCCCTAATGTAAACTGCAAAATTCACGCTATTTATGGCCGCATCTAACCCACGTTTTACTGTTTACGCACAAAATGAACACATAATGATAATAAAAGATACAGGCATGCTAAAAAATACCTGCTTTTGGAATCTTTTACAGAATCGGCGTTGTCATAGACATCACTGCTTGATTCCAGTACGTGTTTATGTTTTAAACTCTTTCTGCATCATGCATTCAAATAATGAAATTAACAACATTCAATGATGAAATTGGCACATCGCAATTCGAATTCCACTAATAAATATATAGCTAATAAAATACTAAATCAGGACGGTACTGCAAACTTTAAAGTTTTTCTTTAATGAGCTAAAAAATTGGCGTAAAATTCGGGAGAAATCAATCATTTCTGGGTAAATATCCACCACCATAAATAAGAAATATACATTACCGTTTACGAATGTAGTAACATCAATTATAAATACAACACATCATTGTCACAACAGAGTAAAGTATTTATTTATAAATTTAAAAATCCATAACATACCTGTTGTTAAATACAAAAGAACCATCAGAAGACCAGTTTTTCGTAATTTCTTTTTTTAGTTCACTACTCGAATCAGATCTGGAAAAAACACAAAATAGATTACAATCTCGTTTAACACTAATGATATATATATACATACATATTCAATAAAAATCGCTTTTAATGATTACAAAAGGCAATTCATTTATTTATTTAACAACCGCTTGCTAGGAACACAGAATGCAAGCAGTGTGGGGTTTTACTCGGTTGCTGCTGCTCACCAACTTTCAGTAATCCCATCACATTGTATTCTTTCTGCTTAAACAACGACACTAATAAAATACTTACAACCACAACTCAGAACTGCTTCCATCACTAGTTTCTGGTTTTACGAAACTTGAATCACTGCTTATATAAATTGAATCATCACAATCTAAATCCATATTCTATAATTTTGACTAATAATAAAATCTGAAAACAAATTATATATATATAACAAAAATAGACTGCGTACCAGCACATTCAGCAAACAAATGGAGAAATGACAGCGTGATCTCGTACAAATGGGGGGAAATGCATTATTACGTCACATAAACATATTATACAAATGGCGGAGCAATTTTTTTTTGCGGAGAATAAATGTGACTTATTCGACACAGCAATCATAGTAGTAATACCAATAAAAATAAATCACTATAATAACAAATGGAATATTTAGCAACGTTGCACGCTAAAGGACGGGCTTGGATTATACTGGTGCTCGTGAAATACGGTTGATGACCTAAATTTGATTAAAACACGGGAAGACACGGCCTAACACAGTTATTAATGAAATTAATTGTATATACAAACATTAAACATATGGTTTGAAGCCGTTGGAGTATGAAAACGGAAAGAAAACCGCTACAGGGTCAGTGGTAATGATGAAGATCACAAACACAGGTAGTTAGGTACGGACACAGGTGTGTACACTCACTACACTGGCACGGTTTTCTTTCTTAACGAACAAAACATTGCGGATCAATTCGAACTGTAGTAATATAACTAGACGCATACGAACGCGGTACTTACTGAATTTTGATAAAACCATGGTAAAAGGGATGCGAAAGTTATATATAATAAACAAACATTAACTAACTCAAAAATTCAAAGTAGCCTTTATAAACAGAATTACTAAAAACGGTTTCAAACGACAGCAGATCCAAAATCAAGACTGGGCTGACCACGCGGTCGCATCATGGTCGCATATTGCAACACAATGGTTCTGACGTGTTTAATTGTTACGTCTCCCAACCAATCACAACCAAGAAATTGTAGCGCCCAAAAAAACGAACTTAACTCATTCAAAACAAAGACTATATACTGCACCTCTTTGGATAGCTTTCTTTGTCTAAAATAAAGCAAAATCATAATAAACAAGAACTTCATTAATAATATACCTAAAAACAACCTGTTTATTACCGGTTATTGAACAAAATGAGAGATTGTGCGGTTCCTAGAAACAATTAATATGTAAATCAAACGAGAAATTGATGGACAAAACTGTATCGCGTTAGAATTGATAAAAAAAGTTATGCCGTCTTTTTAGTTTGCAAATGTTTATCTTTAAACAGACGTAAATGTTTTGGTTCTTTAGTATAATACGTAAATCAAACAAGAAAACCTAAAGGAACACAGAAACTTTAGCAAAATGTCGGAAAAAATATTGTTTTTCTGAAACTTAAAATGCTTCCCTAAAACAAAATCTTGACTTCATGAAACAAAAATTACCTCTGTTGCACTACAATTTAATACGTTAGATTTAACAAACTCCATTAAGAAGAACAAACTTTATACTCAATTTTATTGACGATGAGGCTGTCGAGACCAATTAAATTCGTTCGTTAGACAATATAACAAACATATAATAGGCTTGGGAAAGATGGGACGCAATTGTATTCTTTTTTTATCCCATTTAGTGGTAAACAAAGAACATTCAAAGAATTGTAAAACCATATCCTCACGACTCTTATAAACCGTTGTTGATTGTTTAAAACCTGTTTAGGATATTTAGATGTTATTTGCCAAAGGTGCCCCGTCTTCACCCACCCTACTATGTATAAAGATCCATCGCCACTTACACCAACAAATTTACTTTATTAGCGGAATGTAGTTGTTGCGTACAATGAAACAAAATACCCCACATTAAAGTCTTGTCGCGTGGGTATTGAATTTGTTTAATTTGATTACGTCAAATGTTTTCACTAACAGTAACGAATGTAATGAGTGAATGCAAACCAATTTTATCAGGTTAAAGTTAACTCTATTTATATATATTGGGGGGCAAGATTAAACACTTCCCCAATATTTTAAAAATCAAAATATGTGAACTACGTGGTTCAAACTCCTAAACTACAATTTTTTGGAAGTTTTAACGTGATTCAGCGAATATTAAAAATGAACATCGTATTATTATTAAGCAATTTTCAGCTATTAAAAATGCCTGTTTTCCCTTTAATATCGAATTTTAATACTTATCAACTGTAACCACCGTTGTCGCGCGCTTTGTTAGAAGATAACGTTGAATATAATACCGTAACATTTATTTTCGTCTTTCATCGAATGGGATCTGTAAAGAGTGGTTTAAAAAAGTATCCCAACTTGCCCTGTGTGACAACTTAGCCCACCCAACTACAATGTACCTTTTTTGCCAGATGTTTCTCTTTAAATAAACATACACATCTTCGCTACAATATGTAAATCAAACAAGAAAACGTAGAAACACGAACATTTTATTCTTAAACGTTAACAAAAAGTTTGAACTTGAGCTCCGAATTGGAGTTTTTTTCTAGATTCAAATTTAATATTGTTTGCGTTTTTTCTTATTAGTCGCACTACAAATAAATTACGTTGCTTAACAAATTTCATGATATAAAACACAATTTATATTCTATTTTCACTGATAATGAGGTTGTCAAAACCAATTTCATTTGTTGCATATACACCCTATAACGTATATAAAAAGATCGATCGACACTTACACTAACAAATTTACTTTTTTTTCACTTTTTGCGACTAAGTAAAGAATAGTCAATTTTTTCAGAATAAAATGGGCGGCCACTGGCCAGCCCAACTTCGCCACCCTAGATTTCAGCTTTTTTTTGTCATAGTAAAGAGCGGTAATCTTTCCTTGCAACTTGTGGCGTTTCATAACATACAAAATTTCTACGATCACGAATTTGCCGACTTAACCTCTAAACTGCTGCTTTTCAAAGAAATTCATAAAAATTCCATTTTGTAAGTTTTCTCAGTCACTTATGTAAGTTTTCTGTTGCCGAATTACCTACCTGACAGTCTTTTTCGGGAGACGAGTGACTTTTTCGTTCAGCACTATACGTGACGAAAACACGTATAACATTTTCTGGGCTGAGCGTTTTAACACTTAATTGAAACCTCCCGTCTAGTGCATTCACCGCGGTTTCCCACTAAATAAATCGAACAAGAAAACGTAGAAACACGAATTACTTTTCACTGAAGCGTTAACAAAAAGTCTGAAACAAAATTTTTGTTTTTCTGAAACTTAAAATGCTTTTCGGAAACAAAATTTTGATTTCATGAAACAAAAATTTTGTTTCCGAAACCAAATTGAGCTTCGAAATAAAGTTTTTTTTCTCGATTTAATTTAATATTGTTTGTGTTTTTGTCTTATTAGTCGCACTACAAATATATTACGTTGCATTTAACAAATTTCATGATATAAAACACACTTTATATTCGATTTTCACTGATGATGAGGTTGTCAAAACCAATTTTATTCGTTGTATATACACCCTATAACGTATATAAAAAGATCGATCGACACTTACACCAACAAATTTACTTTTTTGTTTTTCACCGTTTGCGATTAAGTAAAGAGTTGTTAAGTTTAAATAAATGCTTCGTACGGTAGTGAATGCAAGTTTTAGTTGTATTCAGAATAAAAAGGAACGGCCACTGGCCAGACAAAATTTGTCACCCCAGATTTCAGGTTTCATTTAGTCATAATAAAGAGCGGGTAATCTTTCCTTGCAAGTTGCGACGTTTCGTACCATAATGTCTACGATCACGAATTAGCTGATTTAACCTCTAAGCTGCTTGCCAGAATCAAACAAATTCAAAAACGTTTATTCAACTCAAGCTCATTAATCAATTTTGTATTTTTTCTGTCGCCGATTTACCTACCTGGCAGTCTTGTTCGGGAGACGAGTGACTTTTTCGTTGAGCAGTACGTAACGAAAACATTTGTATATATAACATTTTCTGAGAGGAGCGATTTAACGCTTAAAACCCCCGTCTAGTTCCACCGCGGTTTCCCACTAAATAAATCGAACAAGAAAACATAGAAACAGGAATTATTTTTTACTGAAGCATTAACAAAAAGTCTGAAACAAAATTTTTGTTTTCTGAAACTTAAAAAGCTTTTCGGAAACAAAATTTTTGTTTTCTGAAACTTAAAAAGCTTTTCGGAAACAAAATTTTGACCTCATGAAACAAAAAAAGTTGTTTCCGAAACCAAATTGAGCTTCGAAATGAAGATTTTTTTCTCGATTAAATTTAATATTGTTTGTGTTTTTGTCCTATTAGTCACACTACGAATTTATTACGTTGCATTTAACAAATTTCATGATATAGTAGGGTGGGGAAAGATGGGACACTTTTAGCACGTAATACCTAAATATCCTGATCGTGTTTTAAATAATTAGAGTCGTGAGGATGTGGTTTTATAATACTTTTATTGTTCTCTGTTTATTACCAATTGGGACGATAAAATAGAATGAGAAGGTGTCCCATCTTCCCCCACCCTACCAATATTGAAACAAAATACACAACGTTTTCTTTTGTCTGTAAAACAAAAATGTTGATTCTGAAAGTTTTGTCTCTGAAACGAAAATATTGTCTGTAAAACGAAAATATTGTCTGTCGAAAGTGTTGTCTGTGAAACGAAATTGTTGTTTGTGAAACAAAAATTTTGTCTGTAAAACGAAAATATTGTTTGTGAAACGAAAATATTGTCTTGTGAAACGAAAATATTGTTTGTGAAACGAAAATATTGTCTGTGAAAGGAAAATATTTTCTGTGAAATGAAAATATTGTCTGTAAAACGAAAATGTTGTTTGTGAAACGAAATTATGGTCTGTGAAACGAAAGTGTTGTCTGTGAAACGAAAATGTTGTCTGGAAACGAAAATGTTGTCTGTGAAATGAAAATATTGTCTGTTATACAAAAATATTGTCTGCGAAACGAAAATATTGTGTGTGAAACGAAATTGTTGTTTGTGAAACAAAAATTTTGTCTGTAAAACGAAAATATTGTTTGTGAAACGAAATTATGGTCTGTGAAACGAAAGTGTTGTCTGTGAAACGAAAATGTTGTCTGGAAACGAAAATGTTGTCTGGAAACGAAAATATTGTTTGTGTAACCAAAATATTGTGTGTGAAACGAAAATATTGTGTGTGAAACGAAAATGTTGTCTGTGAAACGAAATTGTTGTTTGTGAAACAAAAATTTTTTCTGTAAAACGAAAATATTGTTTGTGAAACGAAAATATTGTTTGTGAAACGAAAATATTGTCTGTGAAACGCAAGTGTTGTCTGTAAAACGAAAATATTGTTTGTGAAACGAAAATATTGTTTGTGAAACGAAAATATTGTCTGTGACACGAAAATATTGTCTGTGAAACAAAAATATTGTCTGTGGAACGAAAATATTGTCTGTGACACGAAAATATTGTCTGTGAAACGAAAATATTGTTTGTGAAACGAAATTATTGTCTGCAAAACGAAAACATTGTTTGTGACACGAAAATATTGTCTGTGAAACGCAAGTGTTGTCTGTGAAACGAAAATATTGTTTGTGAAACGAAAATATTGTTTGTGAAACGAAAATATTGTCTGTGACACGAAAATATTGTCTGTGAAACGGAAGTGTTGTCTGTGAAACGAAAATATTGTTTGTGAAACGAAAATATTGTTTGTGAAACGAAAATATTGTCTGTGAAACGAAAATATTGTTTGTGAAACGAAAATATTGTCTGTGAAACGAAAATATTGTCTGTGAAACGAAAATATTGTCTGTGAAACGAAAATATTGTTTGTGTAACGAAAATGTTGTCTGTGAAACGAAAATATTGTCTGTGAAACGAAAGTGTTGTCTGTGAAACGAAAATATTGTCTGTGAAATGAAAATATTGTTTGTGAAGCAAAATTATTGTCTGCGAAACGAAAGTGTTGCCTGGAAATGAAAATATTGTCTGTTATACAAAAATATTGTCTGCAAAACAAAAATATTGTGTGTGAAACGAAAATGTTGTCTGTGAAACGAAATTGCTGTTTGTGAAACAAAAATTTTGTCTGTAAAACGAAAATATTGTTTGTGAAACGAAAATATTGTGTGTGAAACGAAAATATTGTTTGTGAAACGAAAATATTGTCTGTGAAACAAAAATATTGTCTGTGAAACGAAAATATTGTTTGTGAAACGAAATTATTGTCTGCAAAACGAAAACATTGTTTGTGACACGAAAATATTGTCTGTGAAACGCAAGTGTTGTCTGTGAAACGAAAATATTGTTTGTGAAACGAAAATATTGTTTGTGAAACGAAAATATTGTCTGTGAAACGGAAGTGTTGTCTGTGAAACGAAAATATTGTTTGTGAAACGAAAATATTGTTTGTGAAACGAAAATATTGTCTGTGAAACGAAAATATTGTTTGTGAAACGAAAATATTGTCTGTGAAACGAAAATATTGTCTGTGAAACGAAAATATTGTCTGTGAAACGAAAATATTGTTTGTGTAACGAAAATGTTGTCTGTGAAACGAAAATATTGTCTGTGAAACGAAAGTGTTGTCTGTGAAACGAAAATATTGTCTGTGAAATGAAAATATTGTTTGTGAAGCAAAATTATTGTCTGCAAAACGAAAACATTGTTTGTGAAACGAAAGTGTTGTCTGTGAAGCGAAAACATTGTCTGTGAAACGAAAATATTGTTTGTGAAACGAAATTATTGTCTGCTAAACGAAAGTGTTGTCTGTGAAACGAAAATATTGTCTGTGAAACGAAAATATTTTCTGTGAAACGAAAATATTGTCTGTGAAACGAAAGTGTTGTCTGTGAAACGAAAATATTGTTTGTGAAACGAAATTATTGTCTGCTAAACGAAAGTGTTGTCTGTGAAACGAAAATATTGTCTGTGAAACGAAAATATTGTCTGTGAAACGTTAATATTGTCTGTGAAACGAAAGTGTTGTCTGTGAAACGAAAATATTGTTTGTAAAATGAAATTATTGTCTGTGAAACGAAAGTGTTTTCTGTGAAACGAAAATATTGTCTGTGAAACGAAAATATTATTTGTGAAACGAAAATGTTGTCTGTGAAACGAAAATATTGTTTGTGAAACGAAAATATTGTCTGTGAAACGAAAATATTGTCTGTGAAACGAAAGTGTCGTCTGTGAAACGAAAATATTGTCTGTGAAACGAAAATATTGTCTGTAGAACGAAAATATTGTTTGTGAAACGAAAATATTGTTTGTGAAACGAAAATGTTGTTTGTGAAACTAAAATGTTGTCTGTGAAACGAAAATATTGTTTGTAAAACGAAAATGTTGTCTGTGAAACGAAAATATTGTTTGTGAAACGAAAATGTTGTTTGTGAAACGAAAATATTGTCTGTGAAACGAAAATGTTGTCTGTGAAACGAAAAGTTGTCTGTGAAACGAAAAGTTGTCTGTGAAACAATAATTTTGTTTCAGAAACAAAAATCTCATTGAGCTAGTTTTTTTTTAAAGAATATGTAATTTTATTCTCTCTGTCATCATCTAGCGGAAAGCAGTTTTTTTTTGTTTCACAGACAATTTTTTTAGAGAAACGAAATTTTCATAGTTACCTAAAATTTTCGCTTCATTATACCAATTTTTTGTTTCACGATCTAAATTTTTTGTTTCTCGTTTTTGTTTCTGAAACATAATTGCTGCATATGAAACGAAAAAAGCCCATATGAAACAAAAGCGGAAACTTAAAAAACGTTTCACGGCCTTAACTACAGGCACGCAGTTTCCCATTGGGCAATTTCATAAATTAAGTCAAATATTTTCAATGATTTGTATAGATGCCCATTCATTAGAACCATACCTTCTGGCAAGGTTTAAATAATATATCTGATACACTTTTAAAACAGAATATCTAGTTGATTCAAAACAAGTTCAAAATTATCTCAAAAGAGAAAAGAACAGAACAACATGCTCACAAATTCTTGGCATCATGCTCTGGCCATCTTGGAGAAACAGGATTGAACCTGTTAATTTTGGTGAGGTGGATGCTGTGATTAATGCATTCACCAACCTCACAAGTATTAAGGTAACAGAGTTTTAATAACTTGCTATGCATACAAGGCTAATTAGAATAAAATGTGAAATTTATAAAGTTCAATTTTTCCCAAAAACTATTAGCCTCGAAATACACCTAAACCTAATCACATTAAAAATAATCTACAGTTTTACGTGAGACAGCTCAATTAGAAAATTCTTATATGTGACAGTGACACAGTTCTTAAGCTTTGGTTAGAATTGATCAATGCCTTTCAAAATCTCATCAAACTTTATAAAATAATATGTGTATTTTGTACCAAGTGTTGTTATTTTGGTGTAACTTTTACACATATGGGTTTAGGCTCTAAAACAACAATCCATTAAAAATGTATTTATTGTGTATTACACTAAAAATGTATAAAACATTTATTTTTTATAAGAATTTTATTACATGTTTATTGCATCTCAAATAAACACAACAACATAGGTAGAAACAACGGATTTAAAAATAAAACAATAGTTTATTTTTTTACAGATTTCCGATGTTTATAAATTTTTAGACAACGCAAATGTTCTTTTGGATAGCACAAAAAAGATTGCTAGCTATCAGTTTTATGAAGGAATGGGTAATGATTCTGGTGGCAAACTTATTGAGGTACATTTTTTAAAGCTTAATATATTATATAAATATATCTGTTTTAAGCAACTATAGTCAAGTGGGGAAATAAAAGATAAATTTACAGAATTTTGTTTTTGTGTCAGAGTATTGCATTAACAATTTTTTTGTCTAGAATTTGGAGGAACATTATTATCATACAGTGTTGTCTATAGATTATTATCATACAGTGATGTCTGTAGAATTTCTATAAATATATATTTAAATTTTATTCGATATTTTGTACTGTTTTTTTTTACTTTGAGTCAAACAAGACATTTTTGAGGCAATAAAAATCAATGTTTTTAAAATCAATTCAATTTAATTAGAAGAAAAACAAAATGACAATGGAAGTACAGGGGAATAATACAATTATTAGTGATACAACTTATGCATTTATGCAGCCTATTTATTTCTCAAAAACATCATTTTCCACAAAAGCAAAGTATCTCTAATGCATTTAACGGACTTGTTCTAATGGTTCTCTTTCTCTTACAATTCATCATTTTCACTTAACCACTTCATCTTAAATATAAACATAAAAAGTTAAATAAAGGCTTTGGAAAATCTAAATGACATCTTGACTTTATCTAAACTTAATTCAGCAACATAATAACAATATAACTCTATGATCTCAGCAGCAAGCTACTAAAAATTTAACAAACCCCATTAAAATTTTTTTGTTTATTTTTGTGTGTTTCACTGATCGTATTTTTTGTGTTTTACTGATAATATAAATACCTCTTAGAATGAAAGTGAAAATAAAAAATAATATATATAAGTTTTATGTACTTAGTCAAAATTTCATATCATAACAGCCAAATATAACTTCAGTATCGTATATGCAGACTACTTCTTACAATATTACCATTTGTATTGTTATTTTTTTTAAATATGCAATTTACTATTACAGAAAACAGCAAAGGGCATCAGCAATCTCTTAATACAGTGGAAAAGCATTCAAAAAATTAAACAAAAAGATGAAGTCTCTGAGAGCTTATTTGGTAGGGCTCTTATAAACTATAACTTCTTATTAAACTTTTAGTTGGAGCTATGTATAACCACTAGGTTATAACAAGTATAACAAGGTTATAACGAGTTAACAACCTTAAATATGTTGACACCCAGTCACCCACACAATGTGAGTCACGTCTGGAATTATACTTCTCCAAGACCTAGCCTTAATTGAATCAGTTTTAAAAAACATTAAATTGGACAATATTAATGATATTTCAATGCTTAATTTATTGTAATTATAATACTTTTAATTTTATTCTAACAATACAGAAAGAACAAGTATGGTAGAAAAACCAACAACGAATGAATCACATGTGCGTACATTGATGTTTGATACAATGGAATCTATTACACAATCAATTGCAAAAAGGTTACTTCCACCTGATAATGGATCAGGTAGCTTAACATAGAGCATATAAGGCTTATGAATTTATCACTGAAAACGGTAAATGTTTAAGCAATAACAATAACTGGAATGCGTTTTATAGATAAATAGTTTTAGATTGTAAGTTTGATATTCTCTCAGTCATTGAGATTGAGATATCCAATACATATCTAAAAGACATAAGTACGATAAATCTCTTCTGCTAATTTAATTCACATTAATATTGTACTAATTACTTTTTGACTGATTATCACCTACTTTTTGACTGATTATTAGCCTACCTTATTTTTTTCAGAACTTTTGATCAAGGCTTCAGAAAGCCAAGTTGATGTACAAGTAACATTGTCAACTAACCCAACAAGTTTGGTTAACCAAACACATTCTGAGTTGAGCAGAACCAATAATGTTACAGTCATTATGTACCCTGCTACAAGTAAGTGAACAAAAGGCATTATGTTGATGCTTCACATTGTTTTCAAACATGCCTATTACAAGTGATGGTTTACATTTTGGTTGAATTTAAGGGCCATACAGAAGAATTTGTTTAAATATGGAGATGCTCATATTTGATTTAAATGTTACAGCAAGTTTCAACCATAAAAAAAACACAGAAATACTGCCAGTCAAAACTGCAAATTCCACCGTTGGATTATAGAAAATTCGACCGAGCAGCAATGTATAAAATTTCCCATAAGAAAAAGTGTCACTCTTTGACTATTTCTAGTTTCTGAACCACTGAAGAAAAATTAAATTTTAGTACGGATTCTGTATAATAAATGCTTCTTCTTTGTAAATGTATGACAAACATGTAAGACATAGACTCAATTATGTATTAGTTTTTCAGTTGAACATATCCACATCTATGCTGACTCTGCACTTTTTCTCTCATTAGTTAATTTCAACACTTTTTTTTACATTAAATGTACAAAATGTCTCAAATATTCTACAATTTTGTTTAAAAATAGGTCAATCGCTCGTGTTGAAAATTAAGTTTGAAAAGGTGCTAAGTTGGCATACTCTGCTATGTAGCTATAGGTTCAATTAAATAATTAAAATCCAATTAAGTTTATATTATTTTTTTTATATATTCATAAAGAAGAATAAATTATTATACCAAATTTCAGTAGTTTAGAAACTAGTAATGGTCAAAGTTCAATGAATGAAAAGGGAAAACCCATGTATTGTTGCTTGGTCGCACCTTTTTTTACTACAGCTGAATTTTTTGGAAGCTGTTTTGTTTTTTATAACTTTGGTGGTACGTTTAAATCACATTAGAAATATAGTAGGATGGGGGAAGTTGGGACACCTTTAACTCTATTTTATCGTCCAATGTGGTAGTAAACAAGGAACTTTTAAAGAATTATAAAACTATATGCTCAAGACTCCCATAGACCGTTGTTAACTGTTTAAAACACGATCAGGATATTCGGATATTATGCGCCAAAGGTGTCCCATCTTCCCCCATCTTACTATATCCTTATACAAATTTTCATTTCCTTTGGTATGCCTCTTTAACTTTAGTACAATCTATAAGTTAGTACAGCTACTCTCTATTCAAATAAAAAAGAAAATTTGGAGAGATATAAATCATTTTTTTTGTTTCTTGTTCACTGAACTGTTACAACTTTTTAATATTTTTCAGACAGCTCAACAAATGATATCAGAAGTTTTGCTGTGATTTCTGTCTTTTATGATTTTCCCTGGTCCTCTGACACCGATAGGTATATGGTTGTTTTACACAGAACACCATTTATATGCTTTTCTTAAGTAATTAGCATGAATAACACAAATATGCTTATAGAAGGTTGTCATACACTTACTCCAAGATGCTAATTATTTATTATAAACATAAGATAAGAAAATTGTAGCAGCATCAATATTATAATGACTGTTTACCCAAAATTTTAAATGTGTTTACTAAAAATGAGTTCCACGTACTGGCGAACATTTACTATTAGAAACGCAACAGGAAATGACATAATAATAACCTCATGGCCTTCCTTTGTCAACAGAGTAAGCAGCTACATGTCAGTCAATGCAAGAAATTACGTCAAAGGAGACGTACACACAGTTTCCGTTCCAGTTCGTTTTTCTCTTTTACGAGGTCCAACAAGAAAGAATGCAAAACTTTATTACAGACCTGTGTGTGCTTTTTTAGTTCCCAACTCTCAAGAGTAAGTAATAGATATTAGTACAATAACATAATTAAAATTTCAGTACTTTTATTTTTGACCAAAAATTCGAATGAAAACTTTTGAAATAGTTTTAGTTCGGTCTATATATTTAATGTGGATTTTTTAGATACTAAATTATTATTTCAGTCAAACAAGGATAAATGACACATGTATTTATCCCTGTTTAAATACAATAACACACATGATATGAATAATAAAACAAATTGCACAATACCTCATGTTAGCACAAGCCATGGATAAAATAATAAATAAAGAGTGCATAATATGCACAATAAATATATAGCCATCGGTATTACCACAAACATGAAAGTTTATGTGAAATAATTATTGTAATGAATGTTACAGAGAGGAGTGGGATACATATGGTTGCACTGCAATACAAGACAAAGATTATGTAACAACTTGTGAGTGTAATCACACAACACACTTTGCTATTCTGATGAAAGCTTATGGAGATGAGGTAGTTAATAACTTATATAATACTTAGTACTGTTTATAAAATCCTAAATGTCACTATACATTATAAATAAATAGTCATTCAGACATTTACTTTGTTTACTAATACATTCTGATGTGGCCCACTGTAAAATAGTAAGGAAAATCTGTGTTGAACTGATTTTATTTAAACCTTTATGTTTCGTAATAGATAAGTTTCATTTGTTTATGGCACTGAACACTTATTAACTTAAATAACAAAAAATATAACCTTTAAGCACAATGAAGACATATTTTCATTTTCTCTAAAATGCAAACATTCTTTCAAGCTTCCTGAACCTTTTAACAAATCCTTGGAAGTTTTATCCATGATCCTGAGTGCAATCTCTATCGCTCTGTTATCCGTCACCATTCTGATCTTTATCACTTACCGGAGGGTCCTTCTTAAAGATCGGATGTTGATTCATTTCCATCTAATAATTGCTCTGCTAGGAGGATATGTATCTTTGTTGGTTGGTTCAGCATTTGCAACGCACAATGAGGTTTATATGTCTGATTAATTTTAACTGTATAGACCTATGTATTATATTCGTTAGCTCCTGCAGTATAAAAATATTAGTTTTAATTTTGTAATTTTCCATATGCTATACGGTAAGACTTCATCAAGGTATGGCTATACTAATTGCACACTATAGATTTGATGTTATTGATATTTAACTTATGTTTTAACTTTAACTTACAGCAACCAACCATTCCATGTATAATAAGTGCGATGGTGTCTCATTATTTCTTTCTTGTCGTCTTTATGTGGTCACTGGTTGAAGGGGTTTATTTATTCTACAAAATCATCCTCGTTTTCCACAAAAAATCTATTGAATGTTTGCAACGTTTTGCTCCTTTAGTTGGTTGGTTGACCCCTGCACTTGTGGTGATCGTTGCTTTTATTGTTTCGAGGACAACTTGTGATGATTATTCAGTGGAAAAGGTAATGCATAGGAACCAGTTACGTGTCTCCTGGGCAAGTTATTTTACTTTTACTGCTCCAACCCTATGGTCACCAATGGGCTGTCCAAACTGTTAGCCAGACAAAAAATAGGATTAAAAAACAACCACCCGTAAAAAAACATTTAACGTGTTAACTTGTAATCCGAGCACAAGTAAAAAACATATCAGTTGTATATTGTATTACCTGTGGTTGCTTGTTTATTTAAAAAAGAATTCGGATCATTCAATCGTTAAAACTTGACATGTATAATTTTAAATAATTTTAATATTAAAATGAGAGACATTTTTGTAAACAGTAGTGTATGCAAATATATAAGCACATTTCCTATTTGTAAACAGATTCTTTTTATTTTAGAATTCCACATACATAGATCAATATGCAAATGCTACCACCTGCTTTCTTACTTCCCACAATGGTATGATATGGTCCTTCCTTGGTCCAGTACTCTTCATAATTGCTGTGAGTATTTTGTTCTGCTTAGGTATATTACACTTATTATTGACGCTTGAGGGACAAGTGATGCAAAAATGCATTCTGAAACAGGTGTATACTCGCGTTGCGAAGATACAACAATCGTTTTAACACGGGTGTTCTGTTTTATACAGCTCCTGAAAAAACTTTTGGGTTAGAAGTAGGATGGTTAATCAATAATCGGAGGCCCCGAAATTAGAGCTATGTCAGTTGTTTGCCACATAGGGATAAATAACCACCATTTTTATTCTAGTTAAACATGGTTGTCCTTGTTCGTGTTTCCATGGTTATATACACTTCAGCATACACATCCACCAGACTATCAGCCATAGGGAACTCATGTCGAATTTCCAACTCCTTAAAGTAAGTCAGAATATATTTATACAACTGTAACATGGCTAATCACTCTTTTTGTTTTGTACTGCAATGCAATATTATTTTCAAGCATCATTGGTTTAACTGCTCACATTGTAGCCATTTTTACATAAACTTAACTTCTGCTTTGTATTTCACAATGTTTTAAATTCATAGGAGATCGTCACGAGGGGCACTTATTCTTATGCCAATTCTTGGCATTCCATGGATAGTGGGCTTATTGGCTAACTTATATGCTAACAATAGCAATGTTGGTATGGTGGTTGGAACTTTTGGATCCTATCTACAAGTTCTGTTGGTTGGAGGGCAAGGTATTGCTGTGTTCGTCTTCTACTGCTTCTACAACTCAGAAGTCAGGGGTGCATATATGTTAGCTGCCAAAAAAAGAAAGTCGGAAGACAGCTTGGTACGATATCAAGTGTTTGATTACTTTTAACATATGGCATATAGATTTTAAAGCATGTATTACCTCAATTGTGCAGTAATATTATAGGTGTTGCGGCACTTGCTGTGTAACCAGACTTAATGGGTCCAAAGCAAGAACAAAGTGTTTGTATATGTCCCCGGGCAAGACACTTATAGTCATTCCTCCAACCCAGTGGTCATTAGGGTATTGTTTAATATTTTTTAAATAAGAACAAAAAAAGAATTACTTTCACAGTAACATATGTAGTAATTCTGCGGAGGGTATGAGGTGTATGAAATAGAAAACCTTAACACCTACGTTGTGACTTTTTAAGTTGTCATACAAGAATAAATTTATACTTTAAGTTTATTTAAAAAGGCAAAAATGACTTTTATGATGTATAACTCACAATCTTGTTTTAAAATAATCAACCAAGTACCATTAACATACACAACATGGTTTAGTTGATTGTGACGTAACTTGTCATTGTTTACAGGATGCTGCAAGGCGGAAAAAGAACAGAGCTTCCTCCGATGTACAAAGAGCGGGGATTTATATGTCTATGGAAAGGTAGATTAATTGTGTCCCTGTCAATACACGATTGCTTATGTTTAATAGCTTTATTAGGTGGGTGAGGCCGTATAGCAAAACACACTATGTGGCATGAGATTTAGACCAGAGTTTGCTCATTACCCCAGATGTGTTATAGCTGGGGATGCACATTATAGAATAGTTAGTTATTCTAGGATATTCTAGAATACTTTTTTTTAAATCTAGTATTCAGAATCTAGAATTTCCAATCTTTTTGTATTATATAGAATTTTTTTTACCTAAATAAATCAGTTTATTGACTAGTAGCCTTGTTGATAGTAGCCTTGTTGGATCATGAGCTAGCCTATAAAATGATCAAAAATTGTACTATTGGGTAATTTTTGCATCCTAATGATCGGTTCCTGAATTTGCATCTGGCGTTTAAGCACCATGCATTATGCATTACATCAGAGATTTCGTTATTTTTTCTGCGGGATCAGATAGCTCTAATCCTGGCAAAATGATGATGCGAAAACACCAAATCTGTAACTACGTATGAAGCCAAGCCGAAACGTATAGCAACCTTTAAAAAGACGTTGCAAAACGTTTTCTCTCAAAAGTCTGACAAACACAAAATTATATTTTTTTCAAAATTGTTAAATTTCAAAAAATGTTCGTATAGTTCAAGAGATGACGTTTAATGACGTCATTAAACAGAATACTGAACCATGTGATTAGATTCGAATACCAAAGGACACCAAAATACCAAAGGATTCCAATCTCACGGATTCAAAATTCTGTAATGTGCATTCCTAGTTCTAGCTGTTCCCTACAGATTGCAGTTTATCAAAAAGTTGCTTTAAATCACATTTATGTTTTAAACTAACATTTGAAATTAATAGTTAAAACACACATATGTGTTTATTTGCTTGTTTATATATTTCTTTTTTTTTGTAAACAGGTTGTCAGTATCTACACTAAACCTATTGAACATTAGACGATCCACAAACGGCAGTATCAGAGACAAACAGTCCTATAAAATAGGAGCTGAAAAAGCAACCACAAACTTTTAAATCAATTGTAACCAGATTCCTTTTAAGTTTGCTTTCATTCTGCTGTATTCGCAATACCTTAATTTCTGTCCTTTGCGTGTATTTCAATTCGCACTTATATATAGTAGATTGGTGGAAGACGGGACACCTTTAGCACATTATACCCAAATATTCTTAAAATTTAAACAATTAACAACGCAGTTATTTAATGCTAAGTGGAATGAGAAAATAAAATAAAAAGATCTCCTATCTTCTTCTACCTTACTATTTCCTAAGTATTTTTGAACTTGTTTTATAAATAAAATTTATATGTTTCAATTTTTTAAATGTGAACGACCTAAGATGTATAAGCGTACAAGTAAACTTATTATAAAACACCAAATCCAACGTTTAGAGCAACGTGTATGCGGCATGTAGTATTTATATAACGGATAACTCTTAAATATAGTAGGGTAGGCCACGGCCTACTAGAGATATATATCTCCAGTATAGGCCGTAAGTGGGCGAATATAATGCCTATCGTCATTCTATTTAGTAGTGAATCAATAATATTTACACAATCATAGAACCGCAGCCCCGCGACCCTAAAAGAGGGCTGTTTAATGTTGTTTTAAAAGAGGGCTGTAAAAAATGGAATCGGGAAATATGGGATTTTGGTGCTAACGTTATCCCATCTTACCCCTTAGTACCATTTTTTCAGCAAGCCAGTGAATTTTGTAATAAAAGTAATAGTACGTAGATAGTGCGTGTTGTGCTGTGCTGGCTTGGTCTTTGATTCATTCAAACAAGTTTACAAGGAATTAACAAAGACCGGTACACGTAACAATTAACTCCCAAACCCATTCATCGTATCTACCCCACAAGCCTTTGTATTTTAACGTTCCATTGTGTACTGTTCAATCAGCAGACATTCTACACATTTTGTTGCCTATTTAGCGGTAGGTGCCGGACATAAGTAAAGTTGATTCGGAATGAAATCTGTCAGGTTTATAGTTCTACCCTCTAGTTTCTATAGTCTGTTCTATACGTGGGCTGTCAATAGGATTTAGGCCAGAGTTTTTACATTACCCCGGCCGGGCAGTAAGACAGGTACAACTACATTAGTCTGTTTGTAAGATGCTTTCAACTAACTTTTGTCATCGTAATTATAATTATAAGCGACTTCATATCTGAAACATATAGGTTATTTCAACAAGCTGTTATGTTTTAAATACACAATCAAGGTGGTAAAAACACAGCAGGTTCATAACAAACCGTAAGTGAGCGAAGCCCCATAGATAATCGTCTTTATTTCAAGTGTAGGCAAGCCAAATACCTCTTTTACGAAAGCGAAGTACTATAAAGAGAGGCACCTTCAATTATCAAGGAATTTTTTTATTAACATACCTCATGTAACGCTACAATGTACCAAGCAGTCTTTATTAATTCTTTTTGTTGTATTGCCAGCAGCTCTGTGATAAGCTCATAATAATGTCACTGCTTTCCAGTAGCATGATGTGTGACTGTCTTTGTCGTGGAAGGGTTAACAACAAAGGCCTTATAGTTGCGCTGCTATTTGCATGGATTTTAAGTGGTACGTTTCTGATGCTGACTTGGAATGAAATGCCGGGACAACAGAATGAAGTGCGATTTATATTTCAAAACTTCAACCGTCCACCAACACTTCGCAAGGAGTTTCAAAAACCGGGCTATCAATTGGGCAAACATGCCGTTGTTAATAAAAATGTCAGCAAAACCCCACAAACTACCAAAACGGAGCAAAAACATTACACCCCTTGTGTTATACTAATTTGGACAATAGAAAGAAATGAAATTGAGGAAGGCTGGCCCAAAGAAAACTTGACTTTGAACAGGAACTGCCGAATAACATACAAACACAATGCTGTGTATTCAGCACATATAATTGTGTTTCATCAAAAAATAATGCATTCGATTCTGCCATGGAAACACAGGTAATGTCCCATATACTCCAACGTAATGTGTGTTTATAGCTATAAAGCCTACTTTAAAAAGTTAACTTTACACTTTAAGGAATATAACTTTGGGCAAAGCCAACAACTAAGATTTCTATATTTAATGAATGTAACTCCTAACTGCCATTTTGTAGATGTGTCTTTAGGCAATCCACCTAATGATTATTGCTTCAACCCAGTGGTCACTAATGCCAGCACACTAGGATAAATAATGGTCATACATTCAACTAATTACTATACTGCATTGAAATTTGCACAGCCGCAAACGTTTACAGCGATTTGTATGGTGGTCAGATGAAAATCCGTGGGACTTGAAACATTTTGGTCAAAGATATCCACGAAAATTTGGCAACTTCTTCAACCTTACAATGACCTACCGCACAGATTCAGATGTTTTCTTTCCAATATGGAGAAAGGAATCATTGTTCAATGAAGTTGCGAAACATCCCAAATCGGTTGACGAAATCACACGCCCCAAAACTTTGTTAGCGGTAAGATGGTCATTTGTCTACCGTGGCATAAAGTGGTTATCGTGTCCGCTAGACATAACCGGTTCAGGGCTCGACGATGCTATACCATTGTAAATGCTCAAACCCAGTAGTCAGCACTAATGGGTTGTCTAAATTGTCAGTCAGACATTATAAAATAAAATAATCTAAAAACATATTTTTAACCAAGTTATATTTTTATTTGGAAACTTGTCAGCGGGCACCATAGGTGTGTGAAACATTACACCCGCGTTATAACGATCACCGTTGCCCCGGCATGCGAGGAAATAGCTTTGATAATATAAGAGTATCAAGGAACCTAAAAACCATTAATTGGTTACAACAGTAAAAAATACATAAGGGTTGTACAGTGGCACAGTAAGCAGTAATTTACGGGATGCAATTGCACATCAACCCCAATCTTGTAGGGTGGGACAAGACGAGACACCTTTTTCACACTATTTTCTCGTCCTGTTTGGTTGTAAACAAAGAACATTTAAAGAATTACAAAACCGTATCCTGACGACTCCCAGCATAGACCGTTGTTATTTGTTTTTGTTTAAAACACAATCAGGGTAGTGGGATATTATGTGCTAAAGGTGTACCATCATCCCCAACCCTACTCTACAACAAGTAGTGTAAAAATTACAATAAAATTTTGATTTGTTGATTTAAAAAAAAACACAAAAGCTTTTTAGTGCACACCATGACTCAAAAACGTCATACATTTTATAAGAAAGTGTCAATATTTTAAAAAGTTCCCAACCAACTAACGATATCGCTCCGTCTTCCAAAAACGCAAATACTATGGGGTAAGATATGGGATATCAATGGTACCTGAATCCGAAATATGATTGGTATTTTAACTACAGTTCCATAATTCTGCCTATATTCTTTGCTTACTACCAAATGGTACAAAATAAGGGTATAAGAACATATCCTATATTACCCCACCTTACTATATTTCATATCTTCTGGGCATTTTACAAACATTGACATAACATCACTGTTTGTAGATATGGACGGCTGATGACTGTAAACCAAGTCGCGGAAATCAAATTCGAATGAAGTACGCAGTTGCTTTGGTAAAAGCTGGCTTGAGTTTCACCAAGACTGGTATCTGCTTTAACAAAGATGACAAGGTTGATCTAAATCCTTATATGTTTTACCTTGTTTTGGTCGATGGCTACCACTGTAAGGATTATTTGCACGAAAAGATATGGCATGCGCTGGTGAAGGGATTAGTGCCGGTAATATTCGGGCCTTACAGAGACGACGTTTTAAACCAACTGCCCCACCATTCGTTTATACACGCGGAAGATTTCCGGACGACGAGGGCGCTGGTCGACCATATGCATGTTGTGGCGCTGAACAAGACTTTATATAAGGAATATTTCATTTGGCGTGAAAGCCGCGACATTGAGTTAGATGATGCGGTAATTCGTTCCCATCATCCTAACTTGAAACTTAGGTCACAGGAGGCGACCGGTTGGAGTCGGCTTTGTGAGAAATTTCGTGAGATGGAAGCAAAGAATCAAACACAAGTTATACGATCTTTGGAAGACTTCGTGTTCAACACTGAGTCTAAACACTGTATGGGTCCAAACGACAAACTAGTTACTTAAAAGTTTATACTAATGCCTTATTTCCAAAAAGTATGCTCTGTATTTTGTTCTACTGCTTTTTTTGCCTTGTTACTAAATAAACCATTATGAAGTAGATAAAACATAAAACACGTGCCGTTATTTTGTTTTACCAGAAGTGTACATTTTGTTTTAACAAATTGTCTGCAAAGACGGCTTTTCTTGCAGTGTTTTGATTTGAAGCATCTGTCAATGTTTCCTTTGCTTTCTCGCCAATAATTTCCGACAGTGTTTAATTACTTGATCGTACAGCTGGAGTGCTTTCTCTGTCGCATGCTTTAGTGTTAAATGAGATACTTTCGGTGAAGACGATTCTCAGAAACAGAACGTATTCTGGAAGGTTTAGTTTTACAATTTTTAGCGGCTTAAGAAATTTGTCTTCGGGTCTAAATTTGGTAAATAGTAGGGTGGGTAAGACTGGAGGATTCTTTGTCTCATTTGGTATTAAACAAAGAACATTCAAAGAATTATATATCCGTATTATCGCGACCAAAAATAGTGTTGTTATTTGTTTAAAATACGACCAGGCTAAATATGCATTGTGTGCCAAAGTTTCCCATTTTACCCCAGAGTAATATATGTCCAAATTGAGTAAAGTTTAGTCAAGGGTTGTACATAAGCCTGTTTTCTTAGGAAATATTTTGATAATGGCCTACTATGGCATTCTCAATCATTCGCATCATGCTTGCGTTTTGTCGATCACGATTTTTCAATCCAGTACTGTCACAGTGTTTGTGTATGGGTCACGTGACATGTGATTTCATCATGATTTGGCATGATCGTGAGATATTTCGGGGCGTGCCATAACTCAGTGTATTCGGTGCTACAAGTGCTTTTAACAGACAGTTGCCTATAGACAGAACATAAGTTAAGATTTTGCATTAAATTAATGCATTGCAAAAATAAGACTATAGTATAATGCATTGCAAAAAATAGTTTTTTTTTATTACAAATTTTAATTATAATGCTTTTGTTTTTTAATAGAAAGTTAAAATTGATTTAAAGCAATACAAAAATTTGCAATTTTATTTAAAGCGACGACACAAAATTTAGAATTTGCCGATTTTTTTACGCAAAGTTCAAAGATAAATATATTAATCCAGAAGGTGAGTACAGTTTACTCCTGCAACTTTGTAGACAAATATTCATATGGTTTGTCTATACTTGTATTTTGATGTTAAAAATGTCTTCCAGGCGAAAATCTGAACATTTCCTCCGAAGCTGGAAAGTGACTTAAATTGAAGTGTAAGTAGTCTTATTTATAACATTGTTTCATCTGAGTCAATGCAATGATTTCGTTAACATGACAAAACTCATAAAACGTTTATCTACTTTCTTGTTTACGTAACCATTCGCATGGAAAAGATACATGCGCGTTATTATAGTGCACGATTAAGTTTCCGACAAAGTTTAGCAAATACTTTTTACGCTGATGTGATACACTGAGTTAAAGTTAAACCGGTATATAGGTTAAACCTTAGCAGATACAAAAAAATGTGGGTACAATTTTACTCCGCGTATTGATCTGCCTTGTGTAGTGCATTGAGTTTTTTTATTTAATTCGTGATTATAGTTATTAGGTGTTGATCTAATATATTCGGTGCAGCAGCAGCGTAATGCAGTAAGTGTCACACAAAAAAAATAATCCAAAATTTATTTTGCCTAAAAAATAAAAACAAAATGTCGGGGAAACAGAGTACGTTATATTAATCGTATAAAAAAGCAATATTACCAAATAAACCTTTTGGTGTTATTAGATGATTATGTTTGAATGAATAAGTAAATGAGACTTATGTATGCTCTCTAGATGGATTATGATGGTATAGTCGTTATACAACACAACATAGGTGTCATATTTTATACTTGCACCTCGTGCCCGCCTATTACGAGTCACCACGTATGTAACTTTGTTGTATATTTTAGAGTGGGGTGAGATGATACCACGAATTATTACTATTATGTCTTAATTAAACATAAAGTAATATATATTAAAACAGCACACGAGGAATTATTTATCGACTCGAACACCAGCAGGCGTTTTACTGATTTCACCCTTAGTTTGACTGCCCCTGCCTATTTTTCTCATGTATGTATCAGTTTTTCTTACAAAACTAAAACTAATTCTGTAAGACAAAATCAAAGTTGATACAGCGAGCATTAAAAATAAAAATATCATTATTATCTTTTTTATCAGCCATTAAAAAAATGTTGTATTTGTTCAACACCGAAATTCAATAACAACAGTAACCGCCGTGCACTTTGTCGGTCCGTGAGAATACTGTCAAATAATACTTTAACATTTCTTCTTGTCTGTCATCAATTGGGTACCCTTAAAAGGAAATTTTAAAAGTCCCGTCTTTGTCCGAGTCCTGCATTACCCCTGATATATATTTTTATTTTTTTGTACAGCTGTTAATTTTTGCAGCCCATTAGTGACTACTGGGGTTTGAGCAATGACAGTTACTTGTCGTTCCCAAGGACATGTGCCACAAAATAGTAGCCGCGTCGAGCGTCGTGAAAATGGATATCCTTTATTACGATGGGAGACTGCTTGTTTATTTGAAAATAAATTATTTTAAGACAACGACGTTGGTCCAGCACGGTATACATTTATATACATGCAAGTATATGCACCTGCCCGAAATTTTACGCAGATTAACGTGATAAAATGCAGCGGAATTTACATATCAGACACTATGTGGCAAATCACGTGTACGAATAGGTTATGTCGCTACACGTATGTGCATTATAATCTATCAGTAATTTCCTGGAACAACTTTCGTAAAATATTGATTTTGATTATTTAAAGCGTGATGAATAAAATCAATTTTGATTGAGAACTATATATTTTATAAACACTCTTTAAAATGATAAACAAAATCAATTTATATCTTTTATCATAAAGGTTAAACAATTTTTTTTTCTAACAAAACATAAACTAACATAAAAACATAGATATCTCTAAGTATTAAAGGGTTTGTTAAATATGGGACTTTATCTTTAAAAGTTTGGTCATTTCCACTTTGTTTTCGATTCCAAAAGTTGCGAAATTTATCTTGCAAAATCCTGGCCACCTGATTGGTTGCGGTTGAAATAATCACAACAACGCGTCACCGGAAACAGCCAAATATCCACCAATCAGAAACGAGGATTAGTGAAAACGCGTAGACAGTTCACATCAGTCATTCCCCGATTTCACAAAAGTTGTGTCGAAAATTTATTGACAAATTATCGTTTTTCTGAAGTTACAGAATCGGCGACGACTATGTTTGTTGTTGTTAAGATAGAAATCTTGTTTTTAGATTTTTCTGAAAACATTTTAAAATAAACTCATAATGACTACGAACTAAAATTACGCAAAACAATTAACAAAAAACAGGCTTCGTAATAATTATACAATAGGGCAATTATTGATCCAAGTTCATCAATAATGCCATTCCCTCACTTTAAAAATATAAGACTCATATATATAACATGGTATAAGAAATTAGCCGGGAGTGCATCGAGTTGACGCGCCAGAATCTCAGCTCGTCAAGAGTGATGTCTTCCGCTTCCATTTGAAATGTGTAATGAGACGTTCGCGTGTGAGGTTACAATCAATTTACATACTACTGCTGGCAGACAGTTCGACATTACATTGATAGCGCCGTTGCAGCCCACGACTTAACTGTTTCCCCGAAATCGAGGTACGCTGACGCCATGTTGTGAAAGTTAGTAGTTTAGACATCACGATATTTAACGACGTATGCGGCTCGGTAGGTGGCGCTACGGTTCCAGTGGTCGACAAAATTGTGGATTGTAGATAAACGAATGTAGGTGTCGCATATACGAATGTACGATCATATAAACGTTTAAATTCCGTTATAGAATTTAATTCTCTTGTATTTTTTTGCAATTCCAACTTATCATTACGGTTATCACAATGTTTTTGCATGTGGTTCTAAGTTATAACTGAAGGATTGTTTACATCCATCGTGGCATTATGTTAAGGCTGGTAATTTAGTATCAAAGGGGATTTCTTTGCTCTTAACTCACCCATAGTAGAGCTATCGTATCTTTTGTTTGTAAAATTGATGGGCGATTATACGCTTTCGATGATATAATCATCAATCGGCTATTGTTATCCAATAATTGAGGAACAAACGTCAGTTGGTAGCCATAGCAACTAATGGGTGAATTGCATCAGCACTTTTGTTCTCGAGGAGAAAATTTATTCCTTAGCACTGAATAGCGGCCATTGTTTGTCGACGGAGCGGAAACAGGTTGCTGGCACGAAAACAGTAAATCATAAACTGTATTGTGTCGCTATCTAAATGACGGGTGTTACGCCAGCACTTTTAAACAATGATACGCTTGAACACAGGACTTTCCCAAACTTCCAACAGCTGAAACAGTATTTAGCTGCAGATTTGAGCCAAATTATTTCTATAATAGCACAGTTTGTTCAAAGTGTTCGTATGTAACGTAACCAGATCCTCGTAAAACACATTCCGAAAGCCGACCACGGAGTTTCCAAAATGGGAGGCATTGGTGTGTTTGCTTTTGTCTCGACGCTTTTGTTAATTCCACGTAGAATGATTGCGCAAATTGTGAGCTATGGAAACAAAATTACTTTTTACATGTATTTTAACATTGGACAGACTAGGCAACATAACATGAAATGTTGCAGACTTTCATATAACTATAAGGTTTACCTGCGCCGCTATAATATTGTATTGGTGAGTTCCTGTTCGGTAATCAAGGAAACCGTATTTACGAGTATTTCTATAAATAGTAAGTTTTGACGTTGGGGCTTAAGTGGTCATCCGTATACTTTTTTCTTACATAACGCAGTGATAGATAAGCGTCTTAAAATAGCACAGATTTCAGCCACGCACTCATTCTCCTTACCACGGCAAAACTTATATTTAAATCGGTCTATTGAGTTCTTTGTATGTTCGCGAACCCCATCGACCAGGAGATAAAGTCTCCATACAAGAAACCGTTAATTTGGTGCCACTTCTGGAAACCGATATTCGGCTTATTCGTCTATTGATAAATAAACAAAATTTGAAACTGTTGTGTCGTATGCGCACAATTTTTGTGCAACTATATTTTAACAAACTTAGAGGGGGACGTGCTAAAATTGAATTCAAACTAGTTTGAATTTATTAAAAATGTACCTATCTATATATGCCGAATAAAACTATTGTATACTTAACTCCATAAAGTATATTTGTTTTCGTGTATCAAACAATAGACTTTTGTGCTCGTTCCGTATAAAAAATATATCAATATTGAGGTAGTTTTAAATGTCGAATTTCATGTATGGTTCCCGTTGTTACAAATTCGATGACGACATTCAAGTTTTACACGGACGTGGGTAAGCGCTTACGAGAGAAAAAGTTTCTACAAAACGAAGAAGGGTCTAAAGCTACGCTCGCCCGATAACGGTCGTTCAGCTATATGGTGGTGTATGCCGCGTTTAGCCCATAGTCGTGATCAGCAGTTTGTCGAGAGCAAGTGATAAAAAGCATTTCGTTTCTGTTTCTCATTTTAAGTCAACACCAAAGTATTTGTTGATTCAAGTTAGCAACGCGAAGAACATCATGGCACCGAACGGAAAGCCTGCGTAAGTTTATCTATTTGTTTTTCTAATGTTTATCAAATTAAAAGTATGCTAATGCCGCGGGTGAAACTACTTTTATTACTCGCTTTTTACACTGAAGTGAATTTTTACTGGGTTAGACGATTGGTTATTTTTTAGTCAATTTTGGTCTTAATATAATTAAATGTTGTTATGAAACAACGTTTCTTGCACTATTGGTTAAAAATGCGTGAAACGAAATTTTATGTTTTAAAAAGACACTTTCGATTAACCATATCTTTAAACTCCAAATAGATTTTTTATATAATTTTAAATGTACTTTTTATATCATCATTAGATTTGTAGAATGTCGGTCTTTTTACTGTGACCTGTATAATTGACGTGTACTTTGAAGCGATAAGGTCGCAGCTTGTAATTAAATAGTAATTAACACACGGGTTTTTAATGTGAAGGTGTGGGCTTAATAATGGAACCTCCGTCCGCTTCCATGTACCCACTAATGAAGGGGTTTAGGGTAATATTTAATTTGCGCAACCAGTAAGGTGTGCCGTTCCGCCTTCGGGCTATGTGGCTACGGATGACTTGCAAAATGCGCAATCGCCCGCGCATGCGCAAACGCCACGTTCAAGTGTTTCTGCGCTGGCAGTGGAAATTTCCGCTGCATTTTTGTTTCCCATTCGAACCCTTTTTTCTTTCGACTTTTGCGATGTCCAAATAAGGTGCGGAGGACGCATTGCGAAGAACTCGTGACGTAACTGACTATGCTGTCACGGAGACATATCACTCGCTAATGCGAATTAAAGATGTTGACCCACTGATACGGAAATGGCTAATTAATCAAAAAACACTTTGCCACACAAAATACTCCGAAAATAAATATTCACACACGATCTAAAAAATCCGACCAAACAATTTACACTGAATTCGTTAATTCGGTGCCTGATACTTTATAAATATACTTTATCCTTTTTTCAGGAGTTTCGTAATGCAACGTCAGCGTTCGCCGCTGCAACCAGTCGTAGAATCCGTGACATCCAAAGACCACATTAGAGTTAAGAACGAGTGTATCTTATTTTCACAGTCCATCATGAGCGGGTAAGTAAGAACAAATCCAAAAAAAATTAATAAATCTAAAAAAATATAAATTTAATTTTAAGGCGATGGAATCCGTCTACCAACGTCCACGCAGCCGAATCCACGCCCACAAACCTTGAAGGCCCGGAGCCAAGAATTCTCTCAAAGAAACGAAGAGATTTGATCAACGCTGAGATCCGTGAGCTACAAAATCTTCTTCCGTTGAAGAAAAGTGCAAGAGAAAGACTCTCATATCTCGGTATCTTGGCCCTTACAAACACTTTCATCCGAAAAGCTACTTTTTTCAAGAAAGGTAAAAAAATTTTCAAAAATTCATAACTTTCTAAGATCGGATCGAAAAGTTCGACGAAAATGTAAAGATTGGAAAATTTAAAATGTTTGACTTTTGTTTTAGAATGCATCAGTTGCGATGCCTCGATGAGTTCCGGTTTGGTTTCTGAATTCACTTCGTCGCTCTGTGGTTTCCTCCTCGTTTTCAACAGAGAAGGCAAAATCCTGTATTCGTCGGAAAACATTCTTGACTACTTAGGCAACACAGTGGTAAGATTTCACTCGACAAGTTGTTTATTTTTCGTATCTATTTTTATACATTTTTATTTTCCGAATTCAGGTGGAACTTGCCAGTCAAGGAGACAGTATTTATGACTTCGTGGACAAAGAAGACCACGACCAGGTGCGCGCGCAGTTAGAAGTTCCGCCACATGACGATAGGGGTGAAGCAAGAAAGCTTTCCTTTTTCTGCCGAATGGCGACATCGCGATACATGAAAACACAAATGCGCTCATGGAAGAACAAGGTTGGTAACTCTATTGTCTACTCATCACGAATCTGAAACTGAAAATAAATTCGACGTCATCAACATTCAACTTTATTGTATTCAGATTATCCACGTGACCGGGAAATACCATAGACCCGAGATGAGCAACGATTGGTCGGACACAGTGTTCGTGGCAGTTTGTACGCCCATCGAGTCAAAACCAGTGACAGACGTTCGACACCACCCAAGCCCACGCGCTTGTGAATTTAAAGCAGTACATGGACCTGACATGAAATTTTTGGAGGTAACTTACTTTAAGATAAAATTTAATGCAATTTCGTCTTGATGATGTTAAAATGTTTTACAGCAAATATTTTTGTACCATTGCTCACATTTTACTCCTTAAGCCAGAATCTTTATACAGCCTAATATAAACGTTATGCCTTTTGTATTACAGGTACCAAACACAGTTGAATCTCTTTTGGGTTACAAGCCAGACGAGCTTGAAAATACGAGTTGGTATGATTGGATTTACCCAGAAGATCTTGGACAAGCGCGTCAACAACATCTGAAATTTGGTGAGTTACAGAAATTCGGTTGTTTATCAACTCTATCGGAGTGTCATATATTGCAACCACGGTGAATCACTTCCACTTATTGTTCGTTAGCGCGGGGAATTATTAATTTACGTAACAGCAGCATATTGTGCGTGACTGCTGCAGCTAGTTAACAAAGATGTTGTTTGCAGTTAAAGAAGATGGATCAGCATTCGCTTGTGTTTTGAGGATGATAAGAAAAGATGGATCTGCTGTTTGGATGGATATTACTGCGGAAAAGTCACAAGAAAGCATCGGCAACTCGTTCATTTGCAACTACATTGTCATTGAGTAAGTTTATTAAAAAGTTTTTGTGCAATATCGTTCAACCAAACTATAATTAACATGATTTACATTACATTACAGTGAAGAAGAAGTTCCTTACTTTCGCATTCATCATAACTTGCTTCCCTTCCCCGAGCATTATACTGATTCACAGCGTCAGTACCTCGCCTACCGTTCTACTTTGCTTAGTGCGGCACTCAGCAACGACGCAAACTCGGCCGGGACTTCACCCTTGACGTCACCGACCAGTATCAGCCAGCACGACCTAGCTTCTGCACACATCGGACACCCAATGTATGGCGACAACCTCGACACAAAATCTATCCTTCGCCGGCAGTTGATTAAAAGGAAAATGAGCTCACTCGACAGCCCATTATGTTCACCACAAGGCTCCTACCCCGGAGATATGTTCTCAGTTCCACCCAACAAAATGTTGATTCGCACAGCTTCCGAGATCAACTACACAAACACACCCTACCATGTTCCACTCCACCATTCGACATCTTACCCCGAAGCATCATACCACTCCCATGTTGCTTACAGACAAGCACCTGAAGATTCCTTTCTTTCTCAACTGCACAGCCCATCCACAGCGACACCGCCTTACCTGTATGAAGGTGGTTACACAACACTGGCTGCTGTCCGGCCACAGTCTTTGACATTGCGTCAAAGCCAGCGATCTCCCGACGCAAACATCAATTCCTCGTCTCCTTTGAACGGCCACAAGCAACTAAATCAAAACAACAATGCTCATATCAACGTTGCTGATCCGTATTACTCCCGATCCCAGGCTTTCGCCAACCAGCAATACTCCCCTACCCCATCTAACTGCAGTTCAGGCGCAGGTTCTCCCTACTACGCACCTGGTATGTCACCTTGCAGCCTCTCACCTCGCTCCCCTGTCACGAATACCCAGGGCACTCTCCCGGCTAAGAAATTGGTCCAAAACAACAGGCCTTCCGTGGATGGTTTGTTCAGAGATGTGAGCGATATCATCGACGGCGAGTTGGTGAGCGATCCAGGCCACTACATGGTTGCTTCACCAGAACCTGCACACCGATCACCTTACCACACATCGCAACAAAGCAGTCCCCGCCGTTCGACTGTTCAACATTACCCTGGCAGCCGAACCGAGCCAGAGATGCGTCAAATCATGGGCAGTTATGGCTCACCAGAAATCCGATCGAGTTTGTGCCAGTTAAAGGAAGAAGTCGCCAGCTCTCCAATTCAATACAATGCGATGTCTCCTTGTAGCAACCAGAACAGCCCCACACACTCAGTGTACTCCAACTACGATGACAACTGCTACTCTCCGGAACGTGTCTCCCCTGAGTTCGGCGTGACATCTTGTGCAGAGGTACAGCGCTACCAAGACACAGTCAGTGGTATGGAGAAGCCCTACCACGTTCAGTATTCCATTTCGACCAGCCGGCCTACCGCTATGCAGCAATACCAGGCAGCAGCCGCAGCTTTCTACGCAGCTCACCAGCGAAGCGATGTCGAAGGCGGATCTGAATGGGTGAAGAAGTATGGCAATATGTCTGCAATGGTAAGTTTTGAAAACCCATATATGCATTTATGAACTGCCTGAGTCCAGATGTTTAAACTGTTTTACTTTTTCAGGAAATGCTCTTTTCCGAGTCGGACGGCCAGCCTTATCTTGCTTGATTTACGAAGTCCCCGTAGGTAGTCTCAGACTGCCAACGGCGCGACTCTCGTGCCAAGAACCGTAACATGTCACAGTTACGTAAAGTTCTCCTACAATAGGAGTGTCTATTTATACAATATGGCGACCCTGGACAATTGCGAGCAATGCGCAGCTTGTGTAATTGTTTTCTTCAAACGCCGTAGTCAATCGCTCGTAATAGTAGCTTTGTACTTTATGTTGCTACCAATGTGTTGCTGAACTAACTTTGTAGTAGACTAACCTTGCATTTTTTAATCGTAGCGAACCCAGAAATGGGGAAGAAGCAGGTCTATCGTGGTAATGCGAATGACTGCGCTTTTATAACAAAAGCCCATCTACAATGGGTAACATAACGAACACTTCGAATTTTCATGCTGCGGTTCGAACGAAACACATTTTCTGTAAAATAATAGACGTTCCGCCATTACGCGTATGTCTAATTTAAATTATCTACGCATTGCGCAACAATTCTCCCTTTGTTTGTACGAATACAATGCACGTCAATGATGTACTGTTGCGTCATCGCACACTCGAACGCAACAAAGATTTTCCGTTTTCATATTTCATTTCGGATGTCGCCAGTAACATTTCATTCTTCATGCAAGTGTGTATTTCGTGCGGTCTCGCCTGCGTGACTTGCAGAATCGAATATGTGCGCCTTGCCTTAAAATCGAATTAACAAACCACAGATTCTAATATAATATAATAAGCTAGCTCACCAACGGATTTTGTAAACGCCCACGGCTACGCTATTTTCAATGAAATCATAAGTCGTGACGGGGAGCGTCTAAATCTGAACCACGGATCCATCTCCGCCTAACACGCAATGCCCCGGGCCCAATGACGTCACATAGAGGTAGATTTAGCCGATTTTCTCCAAAACAAACGATTTGACTTGGTCGGAATGCGTTCTTCGAAGCTGTTTTCGAAACAGACTCGTAGCCCTGGGCGTATGATCCGTAAAACAACTTAATTATTGCTGAATGTGGATGGTTAAACTTCTAATTAATCCGTTGAATCTTAGGTCTTGCGATAAAATGTTTAAAGTGAACTTTGGTATCAGGTCCTTACTTACGCATTCGGTCACCACAGGACTACAAAAATATCATACATACGGGACCAATCTTACCTATCCAACTATATAAGCTTGGTGTGGTGGTTAGGTCAGCACAGCAATACTGTACCAATTAAATATAAATTCCAATAAGCATCTTGTGCAAAGGTAAGTTTGCACAGTTGTTTTTTACTGACGTTGCGTGCAAAGATTTGGCATTCCACCAGCTGAAGGTAATTTCAGCTCGTGGTATGGAACTGTGGTGATCCGATTGCGGATTACGTTGGAAACAATGTCCCGTTACCGCCTCGTGTGGTATTTGGGTGGACACTCGGTAGTAACCGAGCTGTAACAGAGCCTTGGTAATAAAGCTCGATCGCTTCTATGTAAATACGCGCCTTTTGTTGTTGTTTTTTTCTTTTCACGTTTACTTGTGGATGTAAGTTTCGCTCATATTAAAACAAAAAATCGTTAAAATGTACTTTCTTTCTTGTAGTTTTTTGCAATGCCGCACTTCATATATCATTTTGCTGCCTGTTTAGCAGTATGTGATTGTGTAATAGTATCGTTGTTTGTTCGTTTATTTATTGTAATCTATACCCTGTACAGAACAAGGTGTACAAATAAAATGTAAGACAAAATACGTGTGTATCTAAAAGAAAGTATTTGTCTAACCGGCAGTTTCGTTGGTTCTGCCACCTCTATTAGTCAGGACTTCGGCCATTTTTTAAAACAGCTTTCATCAGCATTATACTGGCTGAAATATCTTTGGTGGAGATGCGCATCGTAGCGGAATTACGGACCATTCTCCCATTGTGTGCTGCTGAAGCGATGCCGAAATAATTGGCTGGGAAAGCACGCGATGAGGTAGCAGCCGCTGCGACTCATTGCACATGAACAGAGGGAGAAGCTTGAAATAACACGTAACCACCAAACCAACCGAGTATCGTGTTTCAAAATTTTAGTTTTTAAAGGTCAATCGCAAATATTTTTGTTTCGTGAAACCAAAGGCGAAAGATGAGAATAGCATTTTTTACCCGCTGAAAGATACTTTTTATTGAAAACGATAAATTACTTCTGTTTTATTCAGCTTTTTTTACATTTGGCTGGTACGTCGCAAAGACAAGGAAACCAGTATGTCCATAGGTTTCTTTTGGTAATACACATGTTCTGCAACAAAACGCGTGCTTTTGTGTCACGGCTGATAAACTGGGAGTGTTACAGCCGGTTTCCATGGCACCAGATGACGTCTTTTGCCTTTTGTTGCGTTTGGAAAACGCGTCAGTTTCTTGTTGGTTTGTTCGCATTACTACTTCCCCAAGAGGTAATACATCTGTGGTATCATACGCACAAGGAAGAACGTTCGATTCGCCAACTACTTTACTTCTAACTTCATCGTTGTCCAATCCGAGATCAGCCATCGGGACAAACACGCGCTTAACGTTGCATGAACGGCGTATGAGCTCAAACACCTGGACATCTTTAAAACCGCTACCTTGTTGCCGGAGGTTTGTACACGTACGTTGTACTTGCTCTATGCATGGTGAAAATGAACATAGTCTTCCACCTATAGAGTTACAGGGTAGATTGAGGTTAGAACCAACCGTAAGATTACACATATTTTCATGCTCGTTTCTCATCCAATTTGTTAGTAAACAAATAATAATCAAAAAATTGTATTACTGTAACGCCGCAAATCTAAAAGAGGGTTGTTAATTTTTAAATTTATGATGAGGAAATATGGGATATACCCATAGCATAGGTGCAAACGGTATCCTATTTTACGCCAATATATATTATTTAGTAAAAAATAAACTTTTTTACAATCATTCCCAAATGCAAAAGTGTTCTAATATTTAACTACTTTGTTCAATTTACCAGATTGTTTTAAGGCATTAGCTGCGGCTGAAATAGCGTCATCAGGTGACGGAATATCAAGAAAAACTGCATCTGCTACAGAAGTGACAGGAAACCCCAACTTGATCACATCTCTGTTATAAACCTAAACACGTCAATGTTGATTAGGAATTGTTAATATTGTTATACAGGTTATATGGTATGAGTAACCAGCACAATGGCCAGCGCGCATGCCTCTAACCTAGAAGTAATAGCTTCAAGGCTTGTCGCTGCTACCATTATGGATGTATGTGTCATGGGGCAAGGCATTTAACAGCAATTGCTTCAACCCAGCTGTCTAAACTGTCAGCCATACAGAAGAAACAATCACCACAAATTTTAATATGTGGTAACTCATGAGCAGGCATAAGGTGTTTAAAACAGAACAACCTTGTGATAATGACTGCCATCGCCCAGCAAGGGGATTCATGTAGTTCATTAAATAAGATTTAATCTTTTATCTAACAAACATCATACAGAGGGGTAAGATGGAAAAAGTAAAAAAGAAATGTCTACAGAATTAAGCCGTACTCTTAAGACTGTTAAAAAACTTTGTTATTGTTAAAACCCCATAAGAAACAACCTGTTTTAACAGTATCCTATCTTACCCCACACTACTAAATATTTGAAATACAAATGTAGATTTATCATGTACATATTTTTATTCTGAAATACTTTTTCGGGCAATTTATTAAAATAGAGATGTCATATATATATAGAGATCGTCTTAATCCAGGTGCACAACACTCAAAAATATTTTGACTGTTAATTAGCGGAATATTTAACATACCCCTAAAATGACTAAGTATTATTTACCCTAATAAAGACGATCAAAAGTAGACACTGTAATAAACTGCCAATCTGCCAGAATGGCTGTTTCGTGAAAGGTACAGAACATCATTTTTTATCTCTTCGAAAATGATGGCAATAATATATAATTAAAAAAACTAGGGAGGAATCAACAGCAAACGACTTACTGTGACATAATCCGCTAAGCCATGCTTTTTAAATTCCAAGGATGCTTTATTCGCACGATCTTCATGAAACTCAACCGTATGTAGGAAACCAGTGGGTGCAATAGTTCGAATTATTGCGTGTGATAATGAACCACTACCAGTGCCTGCATTGAATGAAGGTGTTATGGTCACTGGATATTATTAAATGAATGTAACTTGCTTTATGCCAGAAAACAATAGTCGTTGTAACACTGGTATCCTGTTTTATACACCTCTTTCCAGCTTATCTTGTATGTAACCTTGTGGGTAATTGTTTTTTGCAAGGCTGACAATTTAGCCAACATATTTGTGACCACTGGGTCGGAGCAATACCTGAATGAGTAATATGGTCACTTCAGTAGCTGCTATAAATAAAGGCTTTGGACTTCACTTTTTAAAAAATATAGTACTGTGAGGTAAGATGGGATACCATTTGCACCTGAATCTCATATTTCCTGATCATGTTTTGGACAATTAACAACATTGTTTTAGAGTTGCGGGGCTACAGTTTAATGATTTTCCCAAGTTTACAACCAAATGGGATAAAAAAGAATAGTAGTCCTATCATTTCTCTCCACCCTACTATACAGTACAAAATTGTAACAGCAAACACAAACTTAAGTTTTAAAATGTTTGACACAATTACAAAATTGTGAACAGTCTATCTAACATACAAAAACTTATTAAACTCTTTTATAAAGTATAACTGCGTTAAGTCAAATTTATTACAGTTATAAAAGTTACCTGATTCACAAACCACAGATCCAGGTTTCAAATCAAGTTGGAACAATATCATTGAAATATCTGCTGTGTAAAGAATCTGTGTTCGATGAGGCAATGTAATGGTCCATAACTCCGGTGTAGGATGCAGCACGTACACCCAGCCCTAGCAAATTATATGCTTAAGACTGAGGCTATGTTTTGACAGATTCTTACTCACCCTTGAGCATGTAAATTTTGTACCATATTTATGGTTGATTATTTGGTCATGTTTTATGGCACCAAACTTTGTTTGCGATATTTCACCCTTTTTCACATAAAGAGGAAACATGGAATCATGTCTGATGAAAATAATAACAATGTCGCCTGCTTCAACGTTGGACTTAAGAGACGTAAACCCCATTTTAAATAAACAATTTCAGAATAACAAAGCACAAAACCTGTAAACAGCAAGAAAAACATAGCAGTTATATATATGACGACATAATAATGCATATCCTAAGTAAAGATTAAACCTTGATTTTTCTATTCTTTCTAATAACAGCTTTATTAAGATTGTTCATAAAACTAACTGAAGCATGTAGCTCATGTCATGGTGTCTATCGAAAATTCAACACAACGACACACACCAATGATTAAGCATCTGTAAAAAAAACTCTCTCACTTTTTCATGAAATTTTCGCTTTGTTTTTAATGGGATAATACACATGCAAAAAAACACCACACCGAAATGTACATGCACAGAAGTAATGTACATGGTACAGATGATTTAATGAACTACCACAACATAATGGTACCATAAAGTGCTTGTTAAAACATTTGTGAAACAAATGACAAATTCTGCTGCACAGAAAATTTAAGTTTCCTTAAAAAAGTATGTGTCACAAATCAATTGGGGGGTTAGTTTAAATGAAATCCTTTTTCTCTAGTTGCTGCCAAGAGCCTCTCTTTAAGTATAGCTTCAGTAGAGTAGTCAGGTAACTTAAGATAATGAACACATGTGTTAACAGAAGGGTAACTTCCATCGCCAGAATCAACCTGTATTTGATTAAAAAATGTTGTTAAAATAGGTCTTTTAACAATAAATATGTCACCTACATATATAAACCTGGGTACACAGTAACCTTTCATAATCTATGACCGCAAACAATATAAAAAGTGTATACAGCTAGTGTTAAGACCTATAATTTCCCATGTTTTTTCCAAAAAAAAACAGAAAAATTAAAATCTTTTTTTTTTCATACTTTTCGAACAATGGTTAGTCGTGGTGACAAGTTTGCTAGTCCACCAGGTGGCAGAGAAGAGCAGCCAGTTGCAAATTGAAGGAAAGACTTCCGCTCATGTCCCGTGAGATCACATATTACGTTCACGAAATGAAGGAAACCTCGACTGTTTAATGAATGAAATTTATTTTTCCATGTCAAAATAAAACAACAGTCGTCATAACAGTTTTTTTTTGCTCGTTTACAAAATACAACAAGTTTAACTTTGTGGGATTGATTTAAATGTATGGCTGGTAATTTAGACAACACATACTGGACCACTTGGCTGGAACAATTGCCAAATTTGCCCAAGAACACATGTGGCCAATAATTTCTCTGTCATTGCAATAAAATATTAAAATCCCATTAATATTGGTGACATACGACTCATGCAAAGTTATATATGGGCGAGGTTGTATGGCATATCATTTGTAAGACCTGTGATGTAAACAGTGTTGACCCAATATCATTAATGCAATATTAGCCTATAAGTGAGCATAAGGTGTTTTAAATGGAAAAACCTGTGGACAGTGTCATAACAACTGTTGTTAAACCACCATGCTGGGAAAAATAAGTTACATTTAACGCAATTGCATTAAAACTCATTCACCTTTCTTTTGTGAAACCAAGTCTAGGTTCAGTGTAAGCCAACACATCATCTCTGCTCCATTGTGGGGTTTGGTCTCCACATAAGTTAAGATGCAGTTCATCAGGTGTGAATAGAAGAAGGTTGGAGATAGGGAACACTCGATTGAAGCCCTCTGCGTGAAAGAAATATTAGTTTTGATGAGTAAACTGTTGAAACACTGGCGCCATGGCGAAGTGGTTAGCCCGCCTGTTTTTTAACCTAGAGGTTATGGTTTCAAGGCTCAACGTTGCTACCATTGTAAGTAGTAAGCGCATGTGTCCTTGGGCTGTGAATGTCCTTGGCAGTAATACAGAAAAATAAAATAATTACCAACAAAGCTACACACATGGTAACTGATAATTGAGCGCACGGTGTATAAAACCGACAGAAAAAAAAACATAAAAAAAATTTGGTTTTAGCTTTCTTGTATTAAATTACAAATTTTAGAAAAAAAGTAACAGTTCGACTTTTTTTCACATCCTTTTTGGGTTGCATTTATCAAGTTTTTTAAATGGTAGATTAAATGAATATTTTATAATTTTCAATAACATACCTGTAAAAGCTGCCATTTGTTTTTCTAAACCAACTTTGAAATAAAAGTTGAGTGTTAGGTTTACATACTGTCGAGCGTTTTCCAAGTTAAGGTCAATGTTTGCACTTCCTTTAGTTAGTGGGTATGATGTGTAGTTGTATACAGATGATGACGGAAGAAACTGGAAGGTTAATCTGCAAAAGATTTTATATTCAAGTTTACTCAGAACCCTTTGTTACAATGAATGTCTTCCAAAACTGGGGGTCGGGTAATGAACTTTGGGGGTTGCCGAAAGCAGATAGTGGTGCAGCCAGAAGCGTTTATTTAAAAAAATGTTTTTAAACCCCCTCAATTATTTTCTAGTTGTGCCACTGTCCGAGAGTATCAGTTTTACACAAATTACTGTGCATATTACACTTTTGTATTTGTCAGTTGTTATAAAATGGCTGGTGCATTTGTGCAAGCATATTTTTAACTGAGCTGTAAATTCTCCGTATATAGGTTTAGCTTGTGTACTAATTATTTCAACTCTGAAAGGTAGCAGTAAATTTTAGGCGATTAAAAGGTATTCTGACTAAATATGTAAGGAAGCTGTTTTATAACAAGTAATCAATAACCACAATAACACAACTAGAAACTAATCTTCAGTAAAGAGGAAAAAATTATTTAACTTAATCAAGTTCTTAGATACAAGAACTCTTTCTTTACAATAGAACATCATCTCATATGAGCAGCAGATCAGGATTCGGTTTAAAGAATTTATTACCGTCGATGGTAAAGAAAGAAGGTACTCACCCAAGATCTTCAACTTTACATTTTGTTCCATTATACTCAAGGTACAATTCATTTAATTGAGATGTTTTCTCGACGTCAGTTAAACTGAGGTCACACAGTATTGAGTCTCTTACATCACATAGTTCCAATAACTTGGATAAGAAGGTGTGTCTAAAAAGTTTAATAAGTAAAAATATTACCAATGTCCAATAGAATGACAAATGTTATTATTTTCATATTTTTTATATTTGAAATAAAAAACTTTAATCTTCACATTTTCTACATATCTATAAATCATATTTATATCCACCAAATAGTTAAATAAAAATGTACTTTAAAATCCTGATAGAAAGTGATTATTATTTATATTAAATTGGTCCAACAGAAAATGTTAACTTTTTTACCTTGTAGGATCTACTGTAGCAAGATCTTTCAAACCAAGGATTGTAGATTTCCCCACTGAAGTTGGGTCTTCGGTTTTGTTTGTCTGGTTTTAAAGAGGTTTTAAAAATAAGTTTTAGACATGATCATAAAATTGATAAAAACAGGACTGTAAGGAGTATGAGTAAATATGTGTAAGACACACTCCTCAAGCCTCCCTCCTCCAAGAATACACCAATACTTTAAATTTGTTTGTAGCACACAAAACGTACACAAAAAAATGAAATTCACAAAATTTTTCAAACCGGCAAAATTTAAAAAAATACAATATTTAAAAAATTGGGAATTCACAACAAAAATACAAAAATACAAACATTTTTTCTTATAAATTTCAATGAATTAGTTAAAGTCCTGTTTATTCGAGTATTTAGCTCCAACAGACAAAATAATTACAAACCAAAGTAAAAGTCACACCACTGCAAGTCAAAGAATGTTTGCTGGCTACTTATGTGGGAAAATATATTTATTTGAATTGAGTATGAATGAATACATGTAACTTATATGGTTATAACATAAATGTTCTATTCCATATACCTTATGCATGCTTAGTGCTTACAAGTTACCGCATGTATAGGACTTGGGTGATTTTTTTATGTATGATTGACAATTTGGGGCCTTAGACAACCGATAACCACTACGTTGGAGTAAAAGCCAGTAAAATTGCCAAATGAGTCATATATTCCCATAAATACATGCACTGATAACCAACTGTAATCATCGCATGGTAAATTCCCCACTGAATCATATTTTAGCGCTGGTTTAGTGGAAAAGTTAATGTTTTACTTTTATAAGATTCATTTTAATCTGATGAAAGTGACCTGAATAAGAAGTCGAAACATCATTTAGACAAAATTCAAGTATGTCTAAAAAGGTTGGAAAACCTGTTATAACCCATATATCTAATACATGGCAATACCGCATTATGCAGAAATATACCAACCTTAAGTGATTGTTCCACTGCAGATGATTGTTGTTCACTACACATCAGTTTAAGGAAGGTTTTCGAAAGAGGAAGGTCAATTAATCGTGCGTCCTGCAAATAGAAATCATATAAAAACCTTTGATTCAATAAGACTATCGCTTTAAAAGATGGGTCATAACAAAATTTGAAAATATTTTTAACTTTCTTAATATTTAACTACAACTATTTATACATAGGATAACTTAGTTAATGATACAATGATGTTCACAAAGCGTTGGAACACTTTCAGGACATATAAATTAAATTCTAAAAACACACAAAAAAACCTATCTAACTAAATTTTAAATTTTTTATGTGAAACTTACATACTAACTATTACATACATGGTTGTGTAATATAAATAAAAGCGTCACCTGCAAACATTTAGCAAGTAGAATGCCAAGGAAATGAAAAAGTTTAACAACTTGATCGATATTATTCTGTGGAAGAGGGCTGGGAAACAAACCACCCGACTTTTGAACGTAATAATCAAATCTTTTCATCCCATGAACCTCGGGTGGCTGAAATTTGGTAAAAACTGGGTTAGAATACTAAATAGATGAATGAATAATGGAACGAATGAAACATGCTTGCTCCTCTTGTGGTGGGAAAACAACAGTTGTTAAAACACAGATATTGTGTTGCATACACCTTGTGCCAGCTTCTGAGTTGCCATGTATTTAACTTTGTGGGTGATCATTTGTTCTGTATGGCTGACAATTTAGACAACTCAGTAGTGAAGTAATTGTCGCTTGTTTTGGCCAAGGATACACATGCCAACAGTGGTAGCAACGACAAGCATATAGGCTTGAGCCGGTAAGCATTAACTTCATCTAAATTTTATTCATTTAGTGCTTTAATGTTTTTGTGATAGGACCCAAATATTAAATATAAATTTATAGAAAACTTTTAATCAGCAAATTTTTGAAAACATATCTCATATTTATTGTAAGCATACCATAAGGTATTTTAAATTTGGAAGGAATTGTTGGAACCACGTTTATGACTTTGACACGGGGATTGACAAACACTGCTATTATTTTTAGCATTAAAATAATATAGCAGCTAAGTCAGTGTCGAGTAAAGACTTGTATACTATAAACTAACCGGTATTAAACAAATGCGCTAGTCTTAAAAATGTTTTAAATTAGAAATTGCTTAATTTTTATGGTATTTCAGTAAAATTCTTTTTGGTAAAATATCTTTTGCAACCAACTCCTCCAGCGCACTGACAAAGTGGTTAGCGCGCCTATCTGTGACCCAGAGGTAATGGGTCCAAGGTTCGTCATTGCTATTATTGTGGGCGTATGTGTCCTTGGGCACTACTTAACGGTGATTGCTCCAACCCAGTGGTCACTAATGGGTTGTCTGAATTATCAGCCATACATAAAAAAAAAACAAATCAAAAAAAAAACACCCACAAAGTAACATACATGGTAACTCATAAGCAGGCACGAGGTGTATGAACACCTGTCTTATAACGACTGTCGTTTTCCGTGGTTTCCGTGGCTGGAAAACGACAGTCATTATAGTAAGATTCATTCATTCATTTAACTTCCTACAAAAAGTTAGATCCGACATAAAGCTTGCCAACTTACATCCACTTGAATAAAGTTGTCGTCCACAAGCCACATACCAAGCTCCTTACGTTGAAGCTCAGCAGCAACAAGCGAGTAGAACTCGAGTGTTGGACCTAATCCAGTGCCCTCTTCACCAATAAACTCAACCTAGTAAAGATAGAAACAAACTTAAACTAATTATTGTGAAGCTGTCGAGAAAATTCATGTCCGCGAAATTTTTTTGGGAGTATATCCCCACACTAAATATAATTTTTTTTTAAAATTAAATCCTAAAAAAATGTTTTTTAGACATTTCTCTGCAAAAACATATATTATTTTTAGAGTAACCCTTAAAGGGGTTCATATACCATTCATCGAGATTGAAATAGTGACTTAAATTGTCAAGCTGTCAGTTCTTGGGATAAGGGGTGTCTTAGGGCTAGAATTATTGGTTTTAAACTTTTGAGTTTAAATTGTAATGCAACGACATATTTTCCATTAATTTTCACAACGAGTTTTAAAAATCACCTCTAACATCGACTTCTTCTCAGCGTGCAGGTCAAGCACGTTGATTGCCCAATCTAACAACGTCTCTTCTTCACGAGGAACTTTCACTCGCTCGTGTCGTAACCTGCCGAGCTGCATGAGGTCGTGAAAACCCGATGGGTCGTCTCTGCGCATGGAGGCCGCAGCCACTGACGAATGTGTAAGGTTCCGGTTTACACTGGATCGATCCAGTTGAGATGAGGAAGAGTTTTGCATCCATACAATGGACCTTAAACAAAGGGAAACATTTTTATACTTAAGTTGTAAATCACAAGAAATTTTATTAAAATTTTCTTGAAAAATCATGTAATTATTATAAACACAAAACCAAAAGTATGATTTGAAATGCTAATTTTCAAGTAGCTGTGTAGCACTTACACACTGTGCAGACACAGGCGCCCAACCTGGGGTGGCAAGGTAGGTAGGCAAACCTCACAATTTCCATTGCCCTGTGGAATCTACTAATACTACAGAAAAAATCATTTTATAAATTTATGTGCAAACTATCACTGTCATCCCTGGTAATAAAGATTGGCGCTTTTTTTCTCTGAAATCTTAAAAAAATTCTTGTAATTTTAAAATTAAGGGATAAAATGAAAAAGAATATGAAATAATATATACATGAGACTAATTTGAATAAATAAATATTTAGCTAACTTAAAATAAGAAAAAATAAATATTTGTACCTTGATGGACCAAATGCAGTTGAAGAGAAGAATTTGTTCCGAACATCAAAGTTAAAAAGAAAGGAATAATTCTTCATCACGAAGTTGCACCACTCTGGTAGGGCATGACATGATAAACATACTACATCCTAAAAAAAGGATTTTTATTAAAGAGAGTATTTAAGTATACCTTAATAAGTTAAGTTCAATTTTCCCATTGTCGTTTCTGAGTTTTAAAACTTTTTTTTAGGTAAGCAGGAGGTGTATGAAATTGTGTTATAACGACTTACGTTTTCCAACCCATGGGGATAAAGCAAGTTACATTCATTCATTTAACTACCAAAGATTCACAAAATAACTTACTTCAATCTGTTGATACAACTTGGTGTTAAGTTTCTTGCAGATTAAATCTTCGGTTAATATGATATCATCATCTCCATACATCGCATACAATGTCTTTAATAACTCTAACACATCATGTACATCCTTTGCACATATTGTTGTCTTGTGATTGGATGGCTTGAGCTGGTTTGTAGGATCCCAGTAAAACTCCTGAAAAATTAATCAAGTAAATAATAAAAACTGCACTATGTCTGTAACCCAGATGTAACTTACATTAAAAGCTCGCATAATTTGAGCAGCTGTTGAATCTTTGCTTAAATTCCAGCGACTGATAAAGGCCTTTGTTGCATTTTGTTTTAAATATTCCAACACTTCATGCTTGGTTAACTTCCCGCTTGTAAGATGTGTGACTAAAAAATCAGGTGTCCACTGTTGTACCTTGGTATAAAGCAATGTCAAATGTTGTGAAAGTTTTCTAACCTTGAAACACACTCAGAATATTGAGTAATGTTAATTAATGTCTTAGTATACTAAATTTTATTATTTTGCAAAGTAAATATAAATGAGATGTCATTTATTTAATATTTAAATTTTTGCGTTTTTGAATAATCCAAGAGTTGTAACACAGGTATTTTATTGCATACGACTCGTGCCAGCTCATAAGTTACCAAGAGTGCAACTTTTGGTGTGACTGCTTTTTGTTATGATTGCAACTTGAACAATACATTAGTAGCAACTAGGTTAAATTAATTATCGGTAACTGAAATACCCTGACACATGTTGAAATACAGCTATTAAAATACAGAAAAACGTATATTTATGCAGATATTGTAATACGGTATATTGGTATAAAGTAAAATTTATACGATGTAAGTGTACCAGACAAAAACATGGCTAATTTTTCACAGAATTATATTTGCTCCACAAGTTTTAAATCCAGTCAGATTTTAATGTGTTTTAAACAAAAGTTCTCTTTTTTAACCTAACTTTGCTGCTATTTTTCATTACAAAAAATGACATTAATTTATTACGTTAATCATGGTAGTTGTGATCTAACTGTAAGTAGTGTTTGTACGATAACAGTTCACTTGTTTGTCAACTAATTTTGTTGATAAGTTTTAAATTAATAAACTTACCTTGCTTGTCACTATCTCATCCTCTGAATATACAATGCTGCAAATAAATAGATTTGTGATTAATTATAAAATCAAACATTATTTAATTAGTTATCAAACAGGACTAAAAGACAAACAAATTAAACTATGTGTACATAGGTGAACCACCTCACAATAACTGGAACGATTTTTAATACAAGAGTTTCTAAACCTTTTTTCTACACAACCGCTTTTTAATAAACCTAGCGAGCCTACACACCACTAATTTTAAACTTAAACAGCATTAAACATGACTATTATTTATAATTAATTTTTATCAAGGTTAACATAGTAAAAGTGTCTTCATAAACAATAGGCATATAAAGATGATATAACGACAATAAGAGATAAGGATTCTTACATTAAAAACTTAGCACGGCAATGGCAGTGTTGTAACACAGATGTTCTGTTTTACACCTCGTGCCCACTTACAAGTTATCAATACCTCATATGTAACTTTGTATGGATTATTGTTTTGAATTAGACAATCCTGGCTGGTGATTTAGACAAATGAAACTGTCGTCAGGTGTCTTGCCTTACGACACATACACCCATGATGGTAGTAGTGGCGAGCATTAAACCGTAACCTCTTGGTTAAAGGTAGGTGCGCTGACCACTATGCCACCACACCAGACCAACACAAAGATACTCACGTGTATGTCGTATCCCACAGTTTCCTGAGGTTACTTGACTTTGTAGATGAACTATGATTAAGCATCAACTTTTGCACTGCGTTTAACATTGTACAACCTTTCTCCAAGGGTATTTGAATTGTTTCCTTGTTCAAGTTTGTACCTTTCAAGTACAATTGCAACTTTTTTGGTTGGTTTGTTGGCAGCACATTTTTGGTATTGTCTTTTGTTTCATTTGAACCTGTTGGTAAACAAGTTTTAGAAAAAATTCGGCCTGATTTAATTTTATGTGTTCTACATGGGTAGGACCTACAGCATGGCACATAAATTATTTTGTAAGATATTTATATTTTACATACATGAAACTTCTTTGTTTATCATAATTTCTCTCCACAAAGTGTCACCATTGTTCATGTTTTTTATCTTATATTTAGTTCCATTTCTAGGATTAATGTTATGCGTGTGAATGATTTTGTGTTAGTATATAAGATGAGCCCTTGTACAAGAGTCATTGAAAAATGACAATGACATGCATTGAAGCAATTTTGTCTTGTTTGGTTTCGACCTTAGTTGAACTTGAGCCAACTTTCAACGTTTTTTGATATTCCAAAACTGTAAAACTTTTTTTCAATCAGAAACAAACTTGCTACAGGACCTGTTTTAGATTGATGCTATGGTGGAAGGCAACATTTTACAAATAGTAAAGTGGTTAAAATTCAATATTTTTTGAGAAAATATGTTTTAATTGTTTCTTATGTAACTACCTGGAGGTGGAATTTCCAAATCCACAGTTTGCAGAAGATTCATTCTTCCTGGTCGAGGATCAAATGCCGGGATGAGGGCTGGGAGGTTCCTCTTTATAACATGGTCATCATCCCATGTGTACGACGAGTTGGAGGACTTGTTGCTGCTCAGGGAGCTCGGGGGAAGTCCCAACATCGCTACCGTCACTTCTTCCTCAGCTTGTTGCATCTGTGAAAAAATAATAATATATGTATTTAATTTTTTTTTAATTTAAATTTTTTTTAAATATTATGTAACACTTTAAATTTTATTAAAAACTTTACTACAGCAATTCATATTTTTTTACCGAGGTTCCGGTTTATAGCACTCACATTGTAACCAACTACCAAAGTATAACAGGTTCAATTAATGCTACCACTATTGTTAGTGTGCACAAATAAAAAAACACCCACAAAGTAACATACATGGTAACTCGTAAGCTGGCACAAGGTGTTAAACACATGTGATAATGACTGTCGTTTTCCAGCCACGCGAGGATAAAGTAAGTTACATTCATTCATTCATTCATTCATTCAATTAGGCCGATTTATTCTATATTTCAGGTTTCATGGGGCAATAGGCAATTAAATGTCTTATTAAGATCTAACTTAAATAAATTGCTTGAAACAATTATAAAGACAATATAAAGCAGACAGGTTATATTTGATTTGTCAAAAAACTGAAATATTTACCATAAGTTGATCAAACTCTTCATCCTCTTCATTCTCATCTTCATCATTTTCATCATCGAGTTCAGTAAAGATATCGGAATGAGAGGAAGAAGTTGGATCGCAAGTTGGAAGATCTTCAACCAAACATCGGAACAAATCTGAAAATAAAATATTTTTAAAAATATTGCTCTTTTTTTTAAATAATACTAAAAATTTCATATAATCAATAGTAAAACCGAAATATTACTTTTGTTAAGTTTTACAGAATATATGTATAATTTTGCATCCATTTTTTTAAATACTGTGATAACGTGTTTTTTAAATACTGTGATAATTTTTTTTAAATACTGTGATAACGTGTTTTAATTTTATAACTTTTATGTTTAGTCATGTTTATATGTTATTTTTAAACATTTTATCAAAAACTGTTTTTGTACACTCAGAAATCATTGGTTTTAGCTAATGCAAATAATATTAAAAAAACATGAACTTTTAAGTTGAACCAGGAAATTCATCAACTACTAACATGTTACCCAAAACAACAAAACAGTATTTTTTATAGACCCTAATTCACAGAACTCCTATCACAACATTGTACAACTGGTAAAACCACTAACTTTAAATATTGCGCAAAATTTTACAAAACTAATATTGTCGACTTTTACTAAAGAGTTAAAAAAAATGCTATTTTTTGTTATTTTATAAAATTTTCGTTTTAAATTTTTAATCAAAATCCAACCTTTGAAAACAACTAATCCTATACACATTTGCGTGTTGCCATAATTTCTTATAGTTGGCTTGAAAAAAAAGTGGGATGCTTATATACTTTTGCACTTCGACAGTTTGGAAGTGTGAGCATAAACAGTTCAAATATGTTAAAGGGGCATACCATCCAAAAAAATGTTTTATTTTTTATTTGAAACATTGGTGGTACCTAAATCACATTTGAGCATTTCTATCAATAGACAAATTTCATTTTTCCTAATTATGTCTCTAATACCATTTAGTTTATTATATCCCTTCAAAATGTGTCACCTGCTTCACTTTCATTGTTTGCATTGGTAACAAGTGCTTGAGTGATTGCTTGTAGAACTGAGTGACTGCTAACTATACTTGGTGAAGATGAGTTGCTTGCAACTGTGACCGGCGCTGATAAGTTTGGAACACTCTGTGCTGAGGTAAGGGGACTGGATACTGAAAATCAAGAATAAATACCATTTGCAAATAGGAATAGTAATAACAGAAAAAAAAAGGATTTCAAAAGTAACAGTAACAAGTACAGATATAATGCTGCGTTAATATAGACTACAATATACTACAGTGTAAAATGTTTATACTACAGTGTAAAATATATACTACAGTGTAAAATGTTGAAAGAAACATTTTATTCACTATTTTGTATTCTGTTACAAAATTATAAGTTACAAGCAAGAATCTTACATATAAACAATTTATTGCATACTGTGTCTACTTTGTAACCACAATTAAGTTAAAAAAGCTTTTCAGCTGTACTTTGCCTAATATGTGTAGTTGTTTTAATATAAACACAACAGCCCATACTGTATATACACGATACAATAACCTTCCCTTTCAAACATATCCTAAAGATGGGCTGTTATGTTCATATTGAAACTGAACAGAATTTTTTTTCCAATAATATAGAGCAATTTATTTTTAAAACATGTGCGTTCTTGGGCAAAAAGGACATTCCCCAACTCGATTGTCACTAATGGCTAACTCAGTACCAGTAGTCAATAATAATCTTAAATTAAAGCTACACCAAGAAAAATAACCCACAAGGTTGCACATGCGGTAACCCATAAGCGGTGCTGCCCTGGCACCAGTGAATAAAGAAGTCTTTATTCAAGACCTTTAAGATTCTACCAATGTATGGCCGTATCCAAAAAATCTCACCAACATAGAATAGAATTAGAAGACTCACCAACAACATTCACCACATCACGATTGAGTCCTAACCCTCCACTTCCTTCATCAATATTCGATAAATCGTTCACGTTAAGAATAGCAGGAGCACGAGTGATGCTGCGGACAAAGCTCTCCATCATCCTGGATGCGGCTTCCGAAGAGGAAAGATTCGGAACACTAACGCTCGCACTCACCTGGTAATGGTGTTGATATAATTCACAGATTAAGTTATAAATACGTACTAACACTTTCGGTGCATCTTATTTAGATAAAAAAAACATAATGCACGAAATATCACTTTTTTGGCTAGTGTAGGATATACAATTGGAATTCATCCCGGGAAAAAATCTGGTCTAAATCATACAAGGACTTTGCCCATATACGACAGAATAATAAAGCGATAAAAAGAAATGTACACTCATGTTATGAATTAAAATTTTAGTGAAGAATCCTCTACCTATGGTATTTGCTAACCACTGTTCCTAACTGCTAACTCATATAACCACAAACCCCCTATAACCCCCAACTAATAACCTCTAACATTTGCCACCAGCCTATTCTTTAACGTTCTTTACTAGTGCCACAATGTATATTATTCACTTACCGGTTCACCAGGTGGTAGTAAATGGCTATTCCCTGTAGGTGTGGTTGTGAATGCAGCTGATGGTCGATTTGTATCTACACCTGTACGACTCGTTTTCTACAAATAATCAAGTTAAATTAATATTTAAACAAATTGAAGTTGTAAGGCAAATAATTAGCAATTAGCATCATACTTAGAGACAATAAGAGTGTATGTAAATAAGCAAAAAAAAAAATATTTCACTGTTATTTATAAAAAAAAATGCATCTGAATATGAATAAGTTTGTTTTTTTCATATAATCCAAACTTGAAATTTTTGCTGATATTCCTATGAATATGTAAACCAAGTTTTAATTAATATTTAAACTTTTAAAATAATAATTTCACATTTTTTTTACGGATAACAAGTTAATATACCAAAATAAATAAGGATTAAGTAAAATATTTCACCTTATCTACTTCTCCAGCCACCGACTCAAGCGACGCACTCTTCTGATTATTTTCCGATGTTGGATTTTTCCTTTCCTCCACCTCCGGTTGTTGACCATGCACAAGGAGGTTGAGGACATCAAGTTCACTGAGAGGATCGTTTCGGAGCGACTCGGATGAAGATGAAGTGACACTTGACACAACATCTTTCCTGGGTTCACAGATTAGAGTTAAAGTAAGATAAATGCAACCTATACTGTTGCTGTCACATCCAGGCATATTACACTTGTATTTTGGCTCTTTCAGCAAGAAATTTACAACTGATATTTTAGCGTCCTATTCAATTATCGTCTTTATCAAGTTAAAATTACATGAAATTGTTCTTGGCGGAAGAGTCAAAATACAAGTATATAAACAAAATGGTGTATATTATATATAGTAATGTTATTAAGCTGTCATTCTATTTCCATTCGCCCCAGGTGGCTTGGTGGTTAGGTGCTTACTTCCCAACTCAGGTTTGATGCTCCACATTTATTTGTGTGTTCTATGACAAGACACTTAATGTACATGCTCAAACCCAGGGATTACTTATAGGTTGTCTGCATTGTCAGCAGTATACAAAAACATTACACATAAAGCATTGCAGTAGAATTAGAATTGACTGCAAATATGCACTAGAAGCAGACATAGCATGTTCATTTATTCAGACGTATAGATAGTTTTAGTATTAGGGTAGCGCCCCCCCCTCCCAAAAAAAAAACAAATTAAAAGCAAATATTTTATGAACTACAAAACACAGGTCTAAATATTGGGTATAAATTATTAAGTGATTAGAACAGGACTAACCACACTGACTTTAATTGGGGAGTATTGTCTGTCGTCTTATCCACAATAGTGGTGACATCAGCGGATGTTTTTGTAGTTTGAGGTTCAGACTTCATTGTCTCAGTTACAGTTGGTTGACTTTGTGGTATGTCCTGTTAAAATAAACAATGTTAAATGTTTAGAATAGTATAATTCAAGAAATATACGGATACTATCTATGAGACTTTTCAGTACTAGTTAAATTGCAAAAAACTACTACTTAAATAGATTATAAATGCAAGTGCACTACCTTCCAAAGCATATGCCATAGTTAATTTGCAAACTATAGATTAAAAATCTACTAAAATAAATAACAAACAACAGACTTCAACTTGTCATACCATGTGGTAAAACTTATTCATTTACCACCAACCTCATTTAAAAGTTTTCTGATTCTTCTTTGAACAAGAGATGGTGCAGGTGATGATTTGTAAACTCCCAGTCGGCACGTCCTCCCATCAAGCTCCGGAGCACAAGATCGCTCTTGCTTCTTCTCCTCCTCTGTATCCTCATCTAAGTACAGAAAGTCATCTCCATAAGAAGATGAAGAAGATGCAGACTCACTTCGCACGACAGCGGGATCACTTCTGCCCACATCTGGGAGATTTTTACCACTCTTCTGTGACCTTTTCGAATCCTTGCGACTGTGGAAAGCCCGCATCATAGAGAGGACCGATCGCTGTGACTTCTGATGGTCAGAGTCATCAGAATCTGATCTCGCTCGATTCCTCGCATTCCTTCCAACCTCATTGTTGGTGTGCGTGAAACTTTTATGGTTGAGATTGTAACGTGATCTGTTCGCTGATGAAGTTTCCGAACTACGTCGAGCAGCTAGGTACTGCAGGGAAGAAAAACAATAAAATTCTTATGAGATTTATAACAGGGTGTCGATACTATCCACATATATGCATCTGACTGGTGACTACACAGTAAATGTTTATTCGAGAGATTTTTTTAGAAAGTCAAATTTCGTCTTATTTGCAGTTAAGTCTGCTCTGATTGCCGATAAAGAAACACTCGCATTTTCTCTCTAAATGATGCATACGTCTGCTCGCAATATGTACAGGAAAGAATTATTTTAACACTGATGAGTTGTCGCATGCAATCCACATCCGGTTAATTAAAACAACTCTGCAAAAATACACAGCAAGAAATTGATTTGTGTATCCATGGGTGTGGTTATATAACAATTTTAACCTCTGTTGAAAAGTTTTGGATTTTTTATTTGTGTTTGGGTGGGGGTAGTATGTTTTGTTTTTTGTATAACTGCCAAAATTCACTAGGTTGGAGTGTTTCACTCAAGGACACACAAATCCAACAATGGTAACATGATTACACCTTAAACTCACTCAGTATCCCACACTAATTCCACTACAAAGCTACATAATCACATACATGATAAAAACTGCATGATACCTGCTCATATCTCTGATGTCTTCCTGAATTATGAGCCAATCGGTTGTTCCGGATGAGGGAAGAGAGAACACCTCTTCGTGAGAGGTGAGCAATTGATCCAAGATCTGATGGAAGCTTTTCATCACGTGGAGGAGCAAGTTTGAGATCAAATTTATCTTCCGCACCCATTCGGTAAAGATTGGAGATCCCGTTATCCCAAATCACATCCACCCAGCCTAACATGACAAGAATTGTTGTTAGACAATTTAATTATTTTGTTATTTTAAGACAGTGGTTGTTACCTTTTTGAACTGATTGAAATACTAGGTATGTACTGATCTGGAAAGCTTTGGGGATTGTCACCAATTTCTTAGACATTCCTCATAATTTGTTTGCAAGTTATGCCTAACTACTTTGGGGGTTTTGAAAATCCCAAAAATAAAACTTCAATAAGATTTTTCCTTTTTTAAGTATTAAAAATTTGTTTGATTTTTTACCTACTGTCTAATGACCCAATGACTTCACTTTTGGTGCAGTGATTAACACATTAATAAGATTTACAATGATGTACCACATTCTCAATATGCATACTATATTACACTATCTAATAAGTGTATAGTGTTTTAAAAGTAACTATGATTTTTTATCTTGGAATATAAAATTGTGCAACTTAGTTGTTGTATTTTATAGACAAAGATACAATGTTAAACAATTTATGAACCAACCATTCTGTATGGGTGAACTGACAGTGCCAACACTTCTACTATCTTGATTCCTCCATTTCCAATCCACACCCCGCACTACCCTTGTACCAGGGACCATTTGCTTGTTTGCCTGCAATTAGGTGTCAGCCATAATAAGTGCCACCATTGTGGGTGTATGTGTCCATACAGAAAGCGACAATCACTTTCAAGGTTACATAGATGGTAACTCGTAAGTGGGGCAAATGGGTATAGAACAGAACTGTCATTTTACCACCACTAGGATAAGCAAATTACATTCAATTTTTTTTTTTAAAAGCATGTTTATTCAAAGTTCATGCAACAATTTATCATTTGTGGTTTTATCACTTCGTTTAAACAAACAGTAAAAATCACCCCTGTAGTGACCTGCACTTGTAATCCTTTCCTTTCTTTCTTATACGCACACCCAGGTGGGTCATGGGAAACCCCCTTCACAGCCCCATAAATCTCGAACCCCGATATTGATAGGTAGGTCATGTGACGACTTGAGTTCTTCCCGTTCTGTTGGATGCGGAACTGATGCCAACCTCTCTTCTCATCCTCATCTACAGGGATGCTCCAACTCGCAGTTGAACTGTAGGAAAAAATTGAAGAAAACAAGACCTCCATTACTTATAGTACATATTACATAGTAACATCAACTTGAAAAATGTAGTTGTGGGCGTATGTGTCCTTGAGCAAAACACTTAACAACAAATACTCTAACCCAGTGTTCACTAACAGGCCATCTTAATAGTTAGTCATATCAAAAACCAATCACCCGTAAAGTTACAAACAGTGTAAATCCTAAGCTAGCACGTGGTGTATGGAACGGAACACCTATTTATAACAACTGTCCTTTTTCAGCCATGCAAGGATAAAGCAAGTTACATTCACATTCAAATTATTTTTTATTTCTATGTTGTATATTACCCAGGTTGATTGAGTGATTTGTCATTGGTGTGGGTAACTAGTGTAGTCCAGTTTTTCCCATCATTTGAGGCCTGGAACAACCAGTTGCGTAATGCTGATCTTGAATAACCACGAGAGTGTCGTAGAGAATATTTGGTGGGTATAATTTGAAGACCTGCATATTAATTGACAATAATATTTTGAGTTAACTAAAAAGCAGGATTTTATGGTGATACGTCAACATAAAATAGTGTGCAAACATTTTGTTTTCACTAAAAACATTAATTTATTTTCAGTTTTCACAATCTGTTTTAAATATTTTTATAAGAAGTCTTATTTCTCTAAAAAAAATTATATTGTCATTCAAACAGAAAAACCTAAACACCCACAATGTTACATAAGTGGTAACCCATAAGCGGCCACAAGGTGTTTGAAACAGAACATAAGTGGTATATGTCAGTTTCCCACCACACAAGAATAATGCCATTTACATTCATACAAGACAAGACATGCACAAAAGAAATAAACAACTTACCAAAATCCAAAGCAATCCATGCCTTCTCATTATCACTGGTATGGCAATTACATGGTGTTGTGTCACGACTTAATATATCTTCTAATTTGCCGTAGGGAAGTCCCCCTTCATCTGATGATGTCACGTGCACCAGACCGTAACTGGCAGGATTCGTCCAATCGTATTCATTTCTGGGGATTTCAATTTTTCGAATGTGATTTTTTTTAAAAACATAACATTGAAAAGATATACATATATATGTATATAAGAAACAGGTGAAGTTGTGGAGTGAAGCACGTTAGGGGACATGAAATCTTAGAATAAATTGAACAAACACTTTGGTAATACATGGAACAAAAACTACTTTAACAAAACAAGAAGAATATATATTTGTTTTTGATTCCCATTACTATATTATCTAGGTTTTCTTTTTAAATGCCATCAAAACTTTACTAACTTGGCATTTGTTCCAATCCAATAAATAATTCCGTTTTCATCAAAGTCACTTGAATATTTAAAATTAACCTCGCCTTCTCTGGCACGCATCACATACGCATGGTTTGAAACATCATGGTCGTACCACTGCTTCGATGCCTGAAGAGAAAAATTATAACATTCTAAAAAATGTAAGGCGTTCACAGTGGCAAGTAACTATTTCCAAAATTTGGTAAAGTAACTAAGCCTCATCAGTCTTCACTGCTGCCGTTGTGGGCGTGTTTGTTTTCGGACAAGACACTTGGCAATTGCTCCAATCCAGTGGTCACTGATTGGTTAAATTGCCAGCTATAAGGCATAAAAACACAAAGTTTCAAAAGTGCTAACTGGTTAGCTGGAACAAGGTGTATGAAAGAGAACAGCTTGTTGTAACTACTGTCGATTACCGGCCCATGAGTATAAAGCAAATTTTATTGAATCAAGCATATGTTTTTGTATTTTTCCAAAAATGTTCAAATTCTAAACTTTTAGGGTTTTGTTAGTCTAATTGTCTAATTGTTACATTTAGTAGTATTTTACTTTTTTATTGTATTTGGGAAAATATATTTTTTTAAATTCTGGCAGGATAAGTAAAAAGGATAAAATAAATATAATGGAGCAGTAAGAATGCTTTAATCAATCAATGGCATACCATTGGAATGTTGATAAAGTGCAGATTTACGAGATAAGCAATGATTACGCTAACACTTATAAAGCATGGTCAACCTTTGAAATGTAAATGCTGTGACAGAGGATAAAACTGTGTAGAAATATTTCTAAAAAACCAATCACAAAAGGCAAACATTGAATATCACTATTTCTTACTCCACGTTTTGCTGTGAAATTTTAATGAACAAAGACATTTAGAACGTGCCTGCCTCTAACCCATTTGGCTGCTACTGTTGTGGGCAGTGGCACAGCCAGAAAAAAAATAAGGGGGGTGTTTTAATCAAAAAAATTTCAAAAATATTTTTTTTATTTAATTTTTGTTTTCTTTGTTTAAAGGGGGGGGGGGTCGCAACACCCTAAATCTCCCCTGACTGCGCCACTGGTTGTGGGTATATGAAGATTATAAAAAGGAACAATGGTGTTATAACAACTGTAGTTTTCTGTCCACGCCAGGATACGGCAAGTTATATTCATTTATAACATTTCATTCATTTTACCATTTTCAAGATATGTTGTTCCAGATCATCTACACTTGACAGTGTTTCCATCTTCAAAGTACGACCAGTGTAATCAACAAGGTTGCTATCATCCGCGCAACACTGATATTCCATTTTGAATGAGAATTTCCGGGACAAAAGATGGAGGCCACGATTAAAACTCGTGGGACTGTCATACAGCTGGATTGGGAAACTACAAAGATATTTAATCAGTTGATTTTCTTTAAACACGCCTCAAAAATGAGATTGTGTGTTAAACAATTCCTATATTGTCAAACACTAAACCCTAGATGGATAAGCAGAAACAAACAGATCACAGAAACATAATGTAATACAGTGATACCGCTGTCTTTTGATAAAATCAAGAGTTTGCAACAATTATTGATTAACTGTAAGAGTAGTTTTGTATTTTTTGAGACTATTTTAAGGATAAATCACTTCTACATACCAACTAAAAATACGCAAAATTCTTTGGTTAAGCTAGTATACCCCGCACCAGATACCCAACACCAATGCTTTATAGTTAGTACTACCATAAACATAAAGAATAGTTATTACAGTCCACACGTACACACCGTTCAATAGATTCGAGCACAGAGATTAGCTTTCGAACAAGAACTTGAACTGCATCACTGGTCGCTTTCGAAAACACAAGTTTAAACTTTTCAATGCGATCATCTCTGCCAGAACATGTTCCCTAAAAGTAAAAGTGTTTATGCAAAAATCTTTTCATATATACCCTAGTGGCAGATGCATGAAACATAGATTTACTGGTCAAACTCATCATAAAAATGACAGCCTATTTTTGTCAGACATGATTTTCATTTCATAAGTTTTGGTTTAAAAACTAAAAGCATCTTATGTGATGTAAGAAGGTAAGTTGAAATATTTAGTCAGAAGTAGATCATACTTTAAAACAAACAATTGGACATGCGTTTAAATTGGTCAAATAAATAAAAATCCACTTCGCAGATGTGAGTGACACTACAATAAAAAAGATTACAAAAACTCTGGCAAGGACATGACATGCATTAGAATTATGTTATCCAACTAAACAGCTTTTAGTTGAGTAAAGATTTTACAAATTTTGCAAAAGTTTAAAATCACAAGTTGCAAGCCACAAAACATAAAAATAAAAAAAATACCGTCAACACCAGAGCTTTTAACATTGCTTGTATGAGTCCACTGTTGTACAAATCGAAAGCGGAGACTCCTTTATCTTCTTCCAACAAAGTCCGGAGTTGAGTGAGAGAAGATGTAAAAGAAGAATTTTCATCTTCCTCAATATTTATTGCATCTATTTAGGATATTCAAGTTGAAATAAATCTTTCAAATGAAGGAACGTGTAATAATTATTTAATTTACCAAGCAAATTTTGCAATGTTTAAAAGTGATAAATCTTATAAAATAAACCTTTTGGAAAGTCCTTAATTTTTTCGGACATGGGGCATAGTCAATCTACACACTTTGAGAACTGTGAAGTATTTTGTTAACGTTGCCCTACACCAACATTCATACTGTTGGACCATTCTTGTTACAACATAAAAAAGACATTTTCTATTGATATATTAAATAATTAACAGATGAAGTTAAGTATTGACAATATATATATCTTTTAGGTACACCATTAGTTTACGAGGTGTGTGAAACATACCACCCATGGTATAAATAACGCCTGTCGTTTTTTCTCAAGTGACCATAAAGCAAGTTAGATTCTTTCATTCGTTACATTCATAATCATTTCAATTTTTGTTATCTGCAGAGTTAGTACCACATGCTGTATTGTGGAAAATTAATGATAGGTCTATACAGTTTGTTCCCATTTAACACACAAATTATCTGCATCCCTATAGCAATTTTTTCAAAATACAAATATATAAACTGACAATGATTCACCTGAATCCCTTGAATCCCTTGAACTAAACTCTTCTATTTTTTGAGCAATTTTTTTCAGATCAGTGACTACATTTTTAAAAGCTTGCTTTTTGCTTGTGAAATATTCATCGTACAAAGATCGACTTAAGACAACAATTTTATCTTTTAATTCCTCCTAAAAATACAGAAATTCTGTTTTATCATTGTTATTGGTTTAAATTTCTGCTGTAGAGTTAAATAGGGGTTTATATTTTAGGGATACCCACTTATTTGTTTTTTTACGTCAGCTAATATTCTGGTCCATTCACACAGTGCTTTTACTGGTATAGGAAACTACTTGTGGAAAAGGGTTGCCCTTTAATTAATGCCTATGCACTGCTATATTAAACTAATTTGTGTTAAATTTTATTAGCAGTACAAGCACATCAATGAGTAGTTTTTTTAAAACTATAATATTCTGGTTTGTTGATACTAAAATTTTGTCTCCCGAACAGCAATATAATATATACCCTGATAAAATGTTACCACACAGCAGACTAACAGGCTCAATAAACCATTAATTACTTTTAAAGACAGTTTTAATACGCCTGGTCGTGGTTCAAATTCATACTGTTTGTTGTTATAACCAACACCAATTCTATTATTGTAACTACCTCCTTATTCATGGAAGGTTGTGTTGTCTTCTTATCCACACTCTTATTCAAGAAATCCATGCTAAGCAGAGATTCGGGTGTAAAAGCATGACGTGTCCCTCTGTTTGACTCAAACAAGAATCCACTCATTTCTTTCTTCAGTATTGTGGCCTAAATATATACGGAATTCATTTAAAAAAAATAAAAAATCTATCTCTTACATAACCTTCATTCTAGTCTGTGTACTGTATACAGGGATTCTAAATTTATGTAGTTCCCTTTTACTTGGATCCTTCTGTATATATAAGGCCAACTTACTTTTTACTCTAGAGGGTAAATGAGCTACCAATCAAAATTCACATACGTTGACAGAACAGAAAAATTGTGCCAATTATAATTATTGTAGCTTACTATTCTTGTCCCGATTAACTGCTAATTCAAAGCTAGCCTTGTAGCTTATTGATTCTTTTTCGTCTAGTAATCAGGTGTTTTGCATTTTTAATAAATGTGCACCATATTACACATTAGGGGTAAAACTGATAAGCATCATTGTTAAAAGGGTAAACCATACAAAAATGTTTAAGAACCACTGCTCTAGACTATACAGCATAAAACAATCCTTATGTTTGGAAAGCAATCAGCAAGCACCTAAAGTACCTTTGGCCTGTTTTAAAATATTAATCCATTATAAAATATTAAAAATGATGACAAATATTGCAAAATACATTACCTGTTGTCCATCGGAATTGGTTATAAGCAACTCATCTTCTTTGTTACTGACTATGGTCCAGTTACCAGCAGTAATACGAACACTGTCAGGTTTAGACAACACAGGAAGCATGACTTCACCAGTTGAAGCCTCCATGAAAGCACGCTGAAGTTTTTCAAGAAATTCACTTCGACTTTCTACGCATAAAACAACAATAACTTTGAAACTTATTTATTACCATATCCCCTATGCATGCAAACTATCAAGTATGTAACTTTGTGGATGATTGTTTTTGTATAATCGCCAATGTGGGCAAACTGCTGTGATTGATGAGTAAACACTGAGTTACAGTAATTACAATTACATGTAGTTTCCAATGATACATACCCGAAACACCTACAATAAACCAGCACCTTCAAACCCGGTAACCTTGGATTACAAGGCAAAAGCTGCATACACTGTGCTAAAATATACTATGACACACTGTGTAGTCACCTGAACTATCTGTTCCACCTTCAGGACTCCCACTTGAATACATGGTTGAAAGTTTTCCATCCAAGATATATCGAAACCAGCCGTTACTTCCATGTGATAACTCAATAGCTGTAGCTGAACTCCACAGATACAGACATCCCTTACCACGAGCAAAGGTCCAAGTTTTCTTCCACGAATACAAGGAACCCGGTTTCATAGAGGTGGCATCTTCCACTGAGGTGGGCATGCACTCCTCTAGTTTGTTGCTAGATTCTTGAGCAACTGAAAGAAATATTATTTGAATATAAATATAAGCTACAATAAAAAAAATCATTTAAATCCTGATGTGTGACATTTTATTTTATATTATACCTGGTATATTAATATTCAAGAATGAATAAATTCATTTAACCATTTGGATTCCACATTGTTTTTCGAAATTTTCACTTTTTGACAAATTCTTACTTAATTAGATTTTGTAAAGCATGGCAGATTGGCAGCTTTACTTTGTTAAGTTTGTGCAATATAAAATTATCTTTAAATTTTTTATTTTTTTGATAACATCATCAAAAAAACTAATATTAAAAAAAAGTTTCCAAAAATCGGTTTCTAAAAATTTAGGCATATATATATATATACCCGGTACCTTAATAAAAAAAATACATATATATGCATAAAATAAAAATATAACATAAAACCTACCACATTTTTCTTTTCCTTTAATCTCTCCCTCTGCTTGTCCTCCAACTGCTCCATCATCTTCCTTATCTTCGTGAGGAGCAAACATGTCTCGGATTTTGTTGGCAATCCATTCATGGTTGAGTGAGCACGCAAACAAGTCGTAACATTTGTCCATCAGGTTCTGAATAATCTCAAGCGCAGCCAGATGGCCTTCATCATTATCCTGTGTTTATTGAAATAAATTCATCATTATCCTGTGTTTATTAAAATAAAAGTTGTAAATAGTTCAAATTTAAACAAAATATTGTAATCTACCGAGGCTGCCTAACTGGTTGACTTGTTCATAAAACATTTTTTTATATTTAAACTACTTTTGTTTAATTGACTGATTTTTTTGTTAATTTTTTGATTTTTTTTTTAGTTTTATGGTTTAAGTGGCAGACATATCTGGAAAACAGATATATGTTTAATGTTGTGCTAATAATTATGTATTACACCCATAAATAATTAAATGGTTTTATTTTGCAGCACAATCTTACATGAGTCCTTCAATAAAAGTTTGTTAAAATTGTTTTACAAACTGTAGAACATTTACCTCTTGATCCAAAGCAGTCGAAACTACATTGGCGAATTTTTCCGGAATATTCTGTGCAGATAGTACAGCATCACGCAGCTGCTGCTCTACCACATATTTAACCGTCTTATGCAACAGACTGAGAGCACTTTGAGCTACAGAAGGATAGACAGTGACTTGGTAGGTGTCCAGAAACAAAGGAAGAAGTCTGAAAATAAACCAAATGTTTAGTACAACATGCTAAAAAATGCTTAACCAACAAAAATGAAGTTCAATGAATTGTAATAAGAAAGACTGACGATGTCATTTTAAGGAAAAATATATTTCTTATAAATTCTTTGGACTTCATTTTTGATCGATATGCTTAAAATACAAATTAAACCTCGGCTTTGCTTTTAGTTTGATATGAAATAAACAATCATGTTTAGTATAACAGACTTGACCAGCTTAAAGGGGCATACCAACGAAAAATCAAAATTTGTGTATTGATAGATATGCTCAAATGTGATCTAAAGCTACTATCAAAGTTTAAAAATACAAAACAGCTTTTGAAAAAAATGAGTTTAAAAACCGCAAATTCGACTGCTGGAGTAAAAAAAAAATTGGCCGTTGCGCAATGCATGAGATTTCCCATAAAAAAAATTTCACTCAACTTTGATCGTTTCTAGTTTCTAAAATAGTAAAGAAAATTCAAATTTTATTTCTGATTTGGTATAATTAATGCTTCTTCTTCAAAACTATATAAAAAAATTTGTAAAACATAGACTTTAAGATGTTTTAATTTTCGATTGAACATAGCTACATAATGTGCTGACTCACCACTTTTTTTCTTATTAGTTAGTTTTTAGCACTTTTTTATATTAATATGTTCACTATGTCTCACTAGTACCTACTGTACCATTTTTTTTTATAAAAAAGTCAGTTTTTCGTGTTTAACATTCGGTTTGAAAATATGCTGAGTCAGCATAATCTGGTATGTACCTACGTTCAATCGAAAAATTAAAACATAATAAAGTCAATGTTTTACAATTTTTTTATATATTCTTGAAGAAGAAGCAGCTTGGCTTATGTTTATTTCTAGTTGAACAAGCAATAAATATGCAAATTAGCACAACATAATGAGATATTAAGTGTGTAACAGTGTTGGGGCTTCTAATTAAAACAAGTAATAACTAGTGTTCCTTAAACATGGGGTGTGATAAATATACGGTCATTTACTTTTTAGCTAAATTAGTGTAAATAAAACACTTTTTTTATCAATAACCCTACAATTCAACAAGTAAAGCGATAGTTCATAAAAAAGAAGAACATGAGGTTAAAAGATGTATTTTTAATATTTAACATTCTTACTTGTTAATAAACACAGAAGCAACTGGGGAATCCCCCTTTATGAGATTCTGCTTCTCCTCTTCTTTAGATTTCTTCTCTGCATCTTTCGTTTGTTCCTGGAGCATCAATTGCTTCTTCTTCACAGCTTCATCTGATGTAATCCAAGATTCTTAAAAACAAAAAAAGAAGATGAAATATTGTTACAAATAGTTTGTTTTATATGTTGTTTCTGGCCACAAATCTTTACTTTACACCCAGTGTGATGTAACATCCACTGGCGTAAAGTTACGGGGTTGCAGGGTAGCCTGGCAACTCTTTGATTTTTTCTGGACTAATAATGCGTAAGGAATGACGTTCGACTATATGAAAGAGTCGTTACTTCTGCGCACAAACTTCGTTTCATACTTTAACATATGTCAACACCGATGCGTCATTCCTACACGAGTGCGTTCAACTGGTATTCAAACTCGTGTTTGCTAAATAAACCATGTGTGAATCGCCATTATGACCTAAATTGTGAATTGTATCATGAATCAATTGCCAGGTTCAAACAACGATGTTATGATGCAAGGAGTCCACGTATGAATCCCTACATTTTCGTAATAAACATGCTGCTTGGTTGAGGAAAACATGGTATATAAATATAAAGCAGCTTTAAAAACTGCCTATATTATTTCATTCTGAAAACCTTCTTATTGACGGACCAGTCTACGTTTGTACGATAACCGCAGACTTACACGGACTCGCTGAACCCAAGAAATTTTAATTTCATCTCATTCCTAAGTAATTCTGAAAACGCTTACGTTTGTTTGAGCACATATGTAAAGGGTTGCAAACTAATTTTTTTTCGTGCCCACCAGGCATGTAAAAAATAAAAATCCGGCCGATACCGGTTTGCATTTATATTTTTCCGGCAGTTTTCCCGGCGCGTGTGTTATGACGTCAAATTTTGCATCTCTATCTAGCCCCGCGTTCGTGCGCCGCTTTCCCATGTACAAGGCTTTTGGATATAAGCCTTATGGTTTCTCCCGCGGTCCTTCGTAGCTTAGAAATTTAATTAAAAATGTGTCAATCATGTTTCGTCTTTTCCCGATCAAAGTCTGTTTTCCGCGACGATTTTCACGTGTAACACACGCGTAAGTGTCACAGGACAAAACATTTAGCCGTAAAATTAAAGTTTTGCTACTTAGCTTTTCTAATAAATACGGCATAGTGTCATTTATACTATGCGCGACAAACTTTGTTCGGTCAACATTGAAATTAATAACAGACGCTAGTTTAAGCAAGGAATACTCTACTAGGATTGCTACTTTAATAAAACTATAAAACTAATCGGCGATTACCAACTACAGTTTAAAACTGACACGTTTCTACCTGCAACGAATTTTCTTTGTAATAAAAATTACCGGGAATTTAATAGTGCTTTAAGATTGTCTGTGTTTTATATTCCGTAACACGAGTTGAAATATTTGTTCGTCTTGTTACGTATAACATTAGTCACAATCCCTATTATGGCGCAATCAAATACCGCAAGTGCATTACGACATAGCTAGTAATGTTACGTCACAATTGCCATTGTCTCCGCATAAATGCCGGATTTATGATAATATAAAGCTGTTTGTTACGTCAGAACTGCACGAATAGGTAACTTACCCATACGTTAACACGAAACAAAATGTTACGCAGCCGTCGAAGTAAATAAATTCCGGATTCCCACGCCGGCAGTTTTAAAAAAATCCGGCCGATGCCGGCGGCATCGAAAATAGGCACTTTTTACACCGCTGGTGCCCACCGGCGCGAAGATGTTTTTTTCTGTTTTTTGCAACCCTAACAATAAGTAAAACTTTACGCCTATGGTAACATGGTGTATTATTTCGTAATACATTGTGTCCCCATGGCAAAACATGCAGTAGTTGGTGAAATTGACAGTACTAAGTGTTTTAATAGACACATGCTTGTTAAAGCACCCCAGAAATATTTGTGTTTGCCAACGAACACAAAGAACCATGGGGTAAAAATGTAGTATTTAGAAGCGTTTGGCGCATCTGTACTTGCATATAGTAAATTGTTCATAAATTTCCCAAAAACAGATAACATTTCTAGGGACTTACTACTTATTCAGCAATCAATATACAAAACATAGCAGTGATTACTGCTGTATTAAGAACTTTTTATTTTAGATGGTATTGGGATTGCAGCAACTTGATACGAATACACAAACAATTTACTGGAGAGTGGAGAGTAAAATCATATGAATAAAAATAAACTTAACTGCACATTTTACTGCATTGCAAGGGCAGCACGGCTACTCAACTGGCTGACCACGGTTTGAAAACTTTTGGATGTCAAACTGAGACATTATATTTGTAAGTATTTATGCTACTGTGCTATGGGTAGATTAGAGACCTTGTTTTTCATGGCTGCCAAGCGATGCTATTAATACATTATCCTACAACTTAAATCTGTGATAAACTCCTTAAATCTGCTCTGATCTCAATGAGATGTACAAGTCATCAAGTGTTACGAACTACGTAATCAACAAAAATTTAAATCGAATCACTCTTTGAATACGAGATTAAAAAAGTCATTTAAGGCGAATATATCTAATTTTTACTTTATTAAATACAGCCCTTTGACCATAGGCGCCTAAAGCGGTCAGACAGGTTAGGCAAATGCCTAACCTGGAATTTGACACATTGCCTATTAATTGCTTCATAATAAGATATTCAAACGCAAACGATTTACGTATTTCATAAAGTTAAACCATTATGCGTCCACGATTGAAGCTCTAGTGTTTACAGATTAGCTTCTGGCCAAATTTACGTAACTTTTAATGCCAGTTAAACATACACTCACCAACGTAATTGTTACATCACAAGCTGTATTGTGATGTCATTCATTATCGCAAGGTAAGAAATACCAACTTGTGGCGATACACTACGTCACAAACGGCATTGTGATGCAATCTATTATCGTAACCTACGTATTGCCTAATCCCAACCTAGGATGTTACATTACCTCACAATCGCCATTGTGATAGAAACAAAGATCGTAGGATATTGCGTGTGCCTGCACCTGCAAGTTTGCGATCTTTCAATACTTTACAACCGCTACTACTGTGTGTATACGTTCAGCGTGCTGCGTAACGAGTAATACGAAAGTTAAACCCTAACCAGTACGTAATGTGCGAGTGTGCTAATTACCTTATTAGCTTACGTATGATGTAATTGTAATAAGTAGTTGACATTTGTAACTATGAGTTTGCCTAACCTAGACAATCAAAACTTAGGCGCCTATGCCTTTGACCTCGGATTTTTTCGCTTATGCATTTTGTAGTACTTGATACAAATTAAACAAATAGTTTTTGCTTTTAGTTTGATATAAAGTTATATTTAGCAATATAATCAAGAAAACAGTGAACTAAATCAATTCCTTTTCCTGTTACTGTCATCATCACGTGTGTGATTGTGACACAACACAACTGTGTATGACGTTTTCTCAATCACAGTTATTGTTTTTTCCGGGGTAAAGATTGACACATTAGATTTGAAATCATTGATGTAAAACTGGGCACTTTATGTTATTTTTGTTTCAATACCATCTGTTGCACAAGACATATCAGTCAATAAGCGCATGAGTATGACATTTAAAGCGTTTTTCATTTTCATGAGTGTAGACTATTTCAAGAAACTTTTAGTTTCTCCTAAAAACAATTGTACTTTTCTAAATTACGTGCTAAATGGTTGAGTAGCTCTGTTATGTATACATATACTGTTGCTGCCAGGCATATTATACAAGAATTTTGTAAAAACTTTGCCTGAGCTATTTTTTATTATATGTATATTTTACAGAATACCTGGATCTTCTAGTAGTTTCACAACTTCTTTATGCCCATCATCATTTCGTTCTTTTGCTTTCTCTAAAGCTGTCTTTCCTTCCTCGTCATGCAGGGTAGGGTTGGCAGAATTAAGAAGTAAAGTTTTCACAACTGCCGGTCTTCCGAAGCATGCAGCATAATGCAAAGAAGACGATCGTTGGCCTTTGTTTACATCAGCTCCCCGGTCACAAAGAAAATCAACCTAAAAAATATTTTCTGATATATGTTTCCATTTAGTATTTACTATGACATATTTAGTTTCAAAGTGATTTCAGAAAACTCTGTGCTAATCCTGCCATAACGCTTCGTTAAGCAAAATATAAAATAAAATGGTAAAGTTTTTTAACACCCTATTAATTCGTTTGTTACAAACAATATTTCTAAAGAATTTGATATTCTAAACTGTAAACAAATTTATAAATAGCAGTTTGAATAAAATTGTTAAATCAAAGGTTTGATTATGTCATCAAGCGTTATAATAGACAAGTAGATAGGTTGCATTAAACACAGATATTTCTGTTAGTTTTAATATAAACATGACAGTTTATAACTTCATATATATCACACAACTGTCTTAATTTTCAAACAGTTCTAATAAAAAAATTCCTTAAATACAAATTTTCTACTTGAATATTTTTTAGGTTTTAAAACGATTAAAAAAAAGAATACAATTGTGTATGTTGGTTATGACTCATGTTTATAATGAAACTTTAACAACAACTCACCATTTCTTGTGTGCCAAATGCTGCTGCCCAGTTAAGCAATGTTTGTCCAACATCATCCATGAAATTAACGTCGTAAACTGAAATTTAAGTGAAGTAAATTTAATGTTTTTAACTTTATAATCTTACACCACTGTTACAATCTAGTATTAATATAGTGTTGTGGAGTAAGATGGATAGTGGATACCATTAGCACCTAAATACGATGAAGTTTTGAAAAATAACAACACTCTTTTAGAGTGATGATGCAACTATATAAGTATTCTTTGTTAACTACCGAATGGGACAAAAAAAGAATAAAAACATGTCTAATCTTACCCCACCCTACTATACCACACAACAACATACCATTGTCTGGGGAATACAGAAATCTAATAATAGGGTGTATTTCTAAATTATTTCACACATATACTTATACACATAGATGAGATGCAATACAGAGAAATTAGGAAAAAAACTTGGCATATTGTCTAATCTTTCATAAATGGATGAAATATAGCTCACACTGTTGCTGGTGTTACTCACGGTGCAATTGATGTTTTTTAAACAACAACAATATTATTCATATTAAGGATGCATACACTATATATACTTGTCATGTCAGGATTTTTTAATTATTTTCATGTATTGGTTATTGTTTATTATATTATGGCATAATGAGGAATTTCCCATTTTATTCATAGAACTAGTCACAGAGTACTCACAACAGCTCATAATAAAAATTTGCTGAGGTTTAAAAGAATAACCAGCTAACAACAACATAAGTCATTGCACACATTGGTGGATAAATGGAAGGAAATTGAGCTTATCTCTAGTCTAACAATATCCACTCATAAATAATAGGGAACATTATTAATAAATTTCAGTATTATGGTTGAAAAATATTCAGTAAAGAGTTCTGCAGCTACAAGTTTGTGTAGCAAATAGCTTTAAGCATTAAACTGATATAACTGAAGACGTTATATTTTTGGTTACTAAATCATTTTAATAGAAATATGCTAATTGCTAACAATAGACTACTGAACACCAAGCTGCCTGTATGTCAACAACTTTTTTCACAAAATTCCCTTAAGATTATAATTTAATCAACGAAAAATAAAAATAAACAGGGTTTCTAAAATGTCAACATAGAAAAACCCATATCCATACAAGTTTTTCTGAAAAATGCAAATTCTACCATTCCAATATGGGGCTGTAAATTTAAAGTTGACAATCTATTCCAAACCTATCCATTCTTAACCTATATCTTCTAAACCAGGGCTTCCAAAATGGAGGTTGCATATAAAATGTCAGGGGTCCCTGAGAATATACCAATTTGACACAAAATACTGCACATATTATATCATGGTCTGGATGTACAACCTTTATACAGGAGGGTTAGGGGTTAGGGGATTAAAGGGTGAAACCGCTGACCAGACGTTTATAACATTGCATGAACAAATAATTTTTGTCTTTGATTATATAATATTAAAAAAGGGGCTCTCCTTGCAGAAATAGGAAGTACGGACTACGGACGCATGAATTAAAAGAAACTGCCATAACAAATTGATTGTCATGTTCAATAAATTCAGTAAAAAATATGCAGCTGGCTTCATGAGCCGCATAACTTTTCTTAGCGGGTTGCATACTCGTATCATACTATTAACCATAAAGGGTGGCAGAAAGTTTAGGATATTTAAAGGACATGCAAGCAAAAGAGTTTGGGAAGCTGTTCTAAACAATAGACCAAGTAATTAGGACACTAACCCTTCACTGTTAACTCTCACATTTTAATGACCATGAGTTGTCACTATAGTCAGAATACCGAACGTAATTATAACTAATTAGGTTTGAACATACCCCCACTTTCCACGGCATCTATCAAAGCTTCAGTGTCCTTGCTTCGTATGCAATCAATAAGTTGTCTATGGGAACGCTCGCCATCCATGGTTTCCATTCTCCTGTTACTTAGGTTCAAGCAGCGTGGTGCACCAAATAATCCAAGGTAATGCTTAGGTATTGCTTGCCTTCCTTCAAACAGTAGGATGAGCAAAAGATCACAAATCCGCATCGTATCCAAGCAACACCTATAGGTGGAAAAGGAGAAAATAACAATAAAAATTGAAATCAAAATTACACTAAATAAATATGATATTTGTAGAATTGGCAGGTCACTGTTTTAATGTTTTTAATACTGTATGATTTATTATATATGAGTTTAATGTTTTTAATATTGTATCATTTGTATGATTAATATATATATATGAGACCACACAGTTCTATTGTTTTTATTGTTCGCAGATGCAGGTTTTTCTTTTCCTTGGTTTCTCCATTTCATTACTATTCTGTATTTCTATATGCTTTTTTTAGGCGAAATATGTTTCTCTACTACAACTATTGGTTGGAGTTGATTTTTGTTTGTTATGTTTTCGTAGCACCAGATCCTTACTGTAATTTACTATACAAGAATTGTTCAACTACATGAACATCAGGGTTAGATTGGTGGAAACTTTTACTAGAATCACCAGATATATTTTAAATTGTTAACAATATTAATTTTTGCATCATGAACAAAATTATATGACATTTTAAGTAAAGTGAAAAGCAGTAAAGAACAACAATAAAAATCTGTTAAGTAACGGTAAAGATAAGCATTCTCCATATGGACAGTAACAGTATTGACCCCACACAAGACCTGTTTTTTAAGCTTGTACAAAGTGCAATATACAGGTACTTTATAATACATTCACTTAAAATTACCTTTCATTCCCTTTCAATGCATCTTCAATGGCTTGTGATAAATCTGATCTTAAAACTTTCTGTTAAAAAAAAACAACATAATATATAAATATGGCCTAAGTATGAAGGTTCTTATTATAAATAGGGAATTACAAACTGATGTACGGAATAAAATAAAACAATGTAAGGATACATAACACAATAGCCTGACATAACAGGTGTGAATAAGTTAAATAAATCAGACATAAATAATAATAAAATATTTACATGAGTAATTTCTGAAGATCCTCTACAAAGTGTACATAGCAAGTTGACAACTGTGGTAATTCCAAAGTTAGCTTTTGAGTCAGGAGTGGCGTTAGGGGTCCCACCGGTTTGTTTGGTTTTACTGAATGGGGTGCCTGGCACACGGTTTCCACAGCTATAGATAAACAACATATATAAATTATACCACATGAGCTGCTAAAAAATTATATATGTTTATATTTATGCAATATATTGTTGAACGGTTGGAGAAGCTGCATATTAATATCTGAAATGGCCAATCCCACAAGGTATGGGCTATGGCCTGTAGTAATCCTGCAGGCTGCAGCCAAAAGGATTTTGAATTAATACAGTACATCATAAGCTCTTTTGATGAAAAAATGCCCTTTTTAATAGCCTAAATAGATAAAAGAGGAGATAATAGTAATAAACAATGGCAATGTATGGGCAATACAAAATTCTTTATTTCAACCATGTCATAAATATTTGAATATTGTTTAATGCAAATATATTATTTACATACATAACCTTCATTAAAGTATAATGCATAAACACACAGGAATATTTAATACCACAGTAAAAAAGTACTGAATTTTACGTATAACTAAACTAAAACTAACCAAATATATATATATTACAAAATAAAATAAAGTGATTATGAAAAATCAACATAGTATATATGATTTAAACTCCTTTGGCCAGGCATGGCACAGATGCCCCCGATTACCCTAATACCTAGAATAGCAACAAGGGCTTTAATGTAAACATTCAACCTACTTGCCAAGCCTTTTAATTAATTCATCAGTTAATCCAAATGCATCCAAGGGTTCGGGATTTACACCTTTCCTTGCAAACCGATCAGCAAGTGATGAAAAACACTTAAGTGCACTGTCAGCCACCTATAAGATAAAGCATAAGGTTGTATAAAAGTGGAAAAAACACTTCTAACATAGACCAATACAATATAAAAATTTATGACATTATAATAAATTTTGCAATACATTCTTAAAGTCTCTATAAATATAAAATATATATATATAAATTTTATGAAATACGCCTACAGCCTGCTACAGTATACAGCGATATCATTTTGCCAAAAAAATTAACTTATATTTATGGTCGAATAATCTTAAAATGTTCGATAAGAACAAGAAAGAAAGTTCATATTTACATGTGCATCATCATAATGAAGTAATGAAGATAAAGATTGAATGCATTCTGGTAAAGAATCACTCGTTGCTTCAACCTTACCGCATAACCTTGATACTACAAACATGCTTGAATGTAAAGTATCCTGAAAGAAAATGAAAAAGAACAAAATTTTTAAATTTTAAGATGTTTATTGGTTTAATACAAACATAAGATTTATGTGTATATATATATATTATATATATATATTATATATATATATATATTATTATATATACACATGATGTATATATATAATATGTTATATATATATATATATACACATGTATATAATATATAATATGTATATTATACATACGTTCCTAATTTCTATGTATGCAAAATACTTTTTGTTATATAGCAGACAAAAATTTGGTTATAATAAATTCTAAATTCATTTATTGGACCAACAGCATCAAAATTATATTTAATTATTCTTCGTAGCAATAGCAAAAAATTAAATTCTTAAATACAATGTTATCGGTTGTTTACAGTTAAATTTGAATTTTGGCAAGTAAACTATGAAAACAAGACGGTTACACCACAGCGTAATAATTTATGTTTTTTTCCAAACTTATTGTACCAAATATTTTTTTACCCAACCTATATAATTCAGAATGTATGAATGTAGGTTGTGAAAACAATGAAAATATGTTTTACCTTATGGATGATGCTTCCACAATTACAAACAAACTTCATAACAGCTGACAAGCCACCAGCTTCAAACACAGCACCTGGCTCCCTGGTGCATATGAATTCAAGAACCTGTAACAAGCATTGTTGTTGTTTTTTTATAAACTATAATATGAAAACCAGCTGCAAAACACACTTAAGCAAATGCTGGATAACTTACTTTAACACATTGCTCCGACAAATCTTTATTTGTTCTATCATCAGACAAGCGCAGACTTAGACGGTTACAGATTGCTTTTACGGCTCCATCAACAGCAACAATACGTCGTGTACAGTCAGCAGATACATCAAGGTAATAAGTCATAGCACGAGCAGCAACCTCCACAACATTATCCGGTGCTGTCTCATCTAGGAAGATTTTACATAGAGCGGGAAGAAAGCTTCGTGGTGGACACCTTTGAATCAAAAACATACAAATTGAAGTTATATGACCAAGAAACTATACTGGGAGAGTAGTTTAATGTGAAGCATGCAATCTCAATACTTACCACAAAAGTTGCCAAAGGCTACCATGGGCTAGCTAGTAGCTTTAGCTTCAATTTCCTATGAATTTAAAAACTAACCATTTTATACTGATTGAAAAATCATTTAGCAAGGATTCGTGCAAAAGTTTTTCTTGTATTTATTAACAAGGTTTAATAGGGCACTATTGTCAAATGACTGTAACTTGCATTATCCTCGCGTGGCAGGAAAACAAAAGTTGTTATACCATGGATGTTCTGTTTCCTACACCTCGTACCCGCTTACGCCTTACTACAAATGTAACTTTGTGGGTAATTGTTTTCTGTATGGCTGACAAATTAGACAACCCATTAGTGACCACTGGGTCAGAGCAATTGCTGTTAGGTGTCTTGCCCAAGGACACATGCGCTTACAATGGTAGCAGCAACGAGCCTCGAATCCATAACCTATGGGTTATTACACAAAGCAACTACTTAAATACAATTATCAAAAAAAAATACAAATAAAACAGACTTATGCAGAAACCAAATTAGATTTTAACACTCTCCACAACCTACATTTCAAAACATCGATCCACATTATCAGACATCAGAAGTAACATGCAAAGCTGTTCCAGTGCAATGAGTTGCATGTCCCTTTCCTGGCCCACTCCCATCTGGAGCCATTCCAATAAAGTATCTGGATCTACATCCGCCATAATGAAGGTGAAGGTGAAGGTAACTTAACAGTCAATGTCGAAAAATGATACGATACGAAATATATGATACAAACTTGTCGTTATATGTCAAGACATTCTTGAACAATAAAAATAAATCTAAAATATATAAACAAAACGTTTAATACCATCTAAGCTAAGAACAAACGCTAAACAGTGAGGTTCAAAACCCTTGACATTTCATGGACGAAAACAAGCAATTACATTATTTTTGTGCTTTGACGCGAACAAATAACCACTAAAAACCCGCCAGGACTCTGCCTATGCTAAAAATACCACAGATGTCATGATGTCTATATAAGAAATGGAGAATTACGCACAGAAATAAAAAAAGAATAGAACGCGCATCTCCAATGTCTGCAAAGGAGAAAGCATGATACACTCTCTCTCTTTCGCGGGTCGTTCCCGTTTACTATTGTAGTCAATGGAATCCAGGGCGTTTTATGTAGATTTTCTTTGTTTTTTGACTTAATTTAAATTTATAGAAAAAACTAACTATTGTTTAATATATATATATATATATATTTCTAACAAACTGTTTGTTTGACGTTTTTTAACCAAATTTAATAAATAATTAATTTCCTAAACAAGTGCTAAACTGTAAGCGTTAACCTACCAAATAACTAAACTAGCCTAATAAACTAGAATAGTTGGTATAGTTTTTAAAATAAACAACTAAAACCTCCGAAAACTATTGTGCGCCCATCTTTTACAATGGAAACCAAGCGAAACGGGGACGGAGTTGGCGATCACGTGAATAGAACAAAAATGTATCACGGTTTTAGGCAAGTGCGCGTTCTACACTTTTTTATTTCTGTGGAACTACGCAAAGCAAACAGAAAAATGACGTCAGATGCGCAGTGTTGACGGAAAAAGCATTATAAATTTCAGAGCCGTATAGGTGTTTCTATGACTCTGATAAAATCTATAGCAGGGTATAAACACTTATATTTTAATTTTTATCTTAATTTTTATATTTTAAAAATATGTCTGGTCATTTTATTTGCAAAAATACAACAAGTTCTGATAAAGTTCATTCAGTTAAAAATATCAACACTGTCACCGAAAACCGCAAATACTAACCAGTGGTTAGGTTTAAATCGACCTGTTGGGAAATCTGTAACTTTTAAGTGCAAATAGACAACGGATCCTCGTACAGTAAATGTATCTCTCTGATTAAAAAAAGTGGCTTATTATTTCAAAAAGAGGAAAGTGAAATCCCAAAGATAATAGCTGAGTAGCCTATTATTGAGCACGTAAGTGGTCATATAGGTCCTTTTTCGTCACACAGTTGTTGTTGTTACTTTTTGCGTAACTTTCTTCCGCATTTACCTTAATTCTTTATTCGAGCAAATCTTTTTTTAATCTCTTGATTAAAATCAAATCATAATAAATATTTACAAATATTAAACAAAATTTTCATATTTAAAGCCTAATTATGATTGATTAACTAAAAACTACTTTACGAAATTTGTGACGTCATGAAAACTGAAAACTGTTAAAAAGCCCCACATCATCTTTCTTTTTATGGTAAATTTAGAAAGCGACAGTTTTATTGATTCCAAAAATACTTTGCTTATTAAAATTGTTCCAGTATAGTCGTAGATATTTGACCTGAAGTAGTGATCTCTATAGCGCTATCCTTTTTTTAATACGAGCCTACTGCATACGATTGCCTAATTAGCGAGTAATTAAAGATTCCCTTTCTGTTTGTTTAAAATCGCTAGTACTTTTAACACTAATTAATTGATTGTATTTGATACATTAATTCTAACTAAGCTTAGTCTTATAAACCATGGTGTATAAATCGTCCAAATAATGAGATAATGAGTAATTAATGATTATAAAGCTTGCGAGTCAAATAAACTGACATACCTCGAGCAGAGCCATAGAAATACCATAGAATACTAACTTACAGATAGAAGGGCAACGAATTGGCCCCATTGTTATTGTCACGCTTCAGTGACAGTTTACTAAAATAAAGGAGCGTGTCTTTGTTACGTTGGATAGATAAAAATTATTTGAAAATGATATTTTTAATTACCATGTATTACAACTAATGATTGATAAATGTTTGTTATTTCGTGTAAAGCTGAAATATGTAAATGATACTTTTTCGTTCACGATCATCTGTAATTTGAAATAAACCAAATTAACTAATTAAAGCTATCCGTCAGATTAAAAGTTGTTGTTTAAACAAAATTATGTCTGTTCAATGGGAAACCGAGCTCAGTGAGGAAGTGATTTGCGAGCTAATGTGTTTTGAAGACGGCGTAGTTGTTGAGGAAGAAAGTGCCAGCACCCAAGTCTATACACAACAGATTATTATGAAAACGTTATTAAGCAATCAATACCGTCGAATATAGAGATGAGCGATGTTGGCTTAGCTTTGGCTACTAAATGGTGTGAATAGTTTGCATTGAACAGAAATCCCGACAAAATTGTAATGCTATATCCAATGCACTGCACAGAGGCTACATCATTTTTTATTGGTAATTTAAAAAACACAGAGGCAGCAGATCATTTATTAAGCATCATTAATAACATAGTAGCAAAGCCATCGATCAATAAAATTCAGCAATTATTTGGAATATCAAAAACGGAGAATGATATATTACAGTATATTGCAGGTTATGTAATAAAAAAGTCCAGAAAGAAATCTCCAATTCTTGAGCAAGTGCTTCAAATTTTGTCGGATTCAGGTGCAAACACTCATTCTGATTTATACTGCTGGAAGGGAAAGGAGATGTATTGTTAGGCCAAATCAAGACTTTTTATCACTGTTGGAACATCTCTATTTAGAATTTTCGAAGGAAGTTAATAAACCACACCAAGTAGTCGACTTTAAATTGCTTCTGAAGTCCTGTTACACAGGCATACATGCTGTAAAATTTTTAGAAACATTACAAGTTTCAGAGGAGTTTGACATTGCAGAGGATGAATGCAAAAAATAATGGAATATGTCATCTCATTGTTTTACAAGTAATAAGCCATAGCTATGCAAAGAAAAAATTCCAGGCTTTATTTAATGTTTTAAAGAAATATTCGGGAGGACTCAGAAAGCATTTAAAGCATTGATCTTTTAGACAGAAGACGTTCATATAATATTTTGTTACATACTTTAAATAAACTTTTTCTTTGGTAGTGGCTCATCCGATAGTTCTGTCCAAGCATCTTTTGATCCATATGTTGTATTGCCACCTTTTATTTTTTTGATTATTTTTCTTTGAGAAATATGCTCTATTCCATAAGCAGCTTGAGAAATATCTGGGTTTTGAGCTCTGCTGCCAAGTGATCTCTGTAGAATTGTTTAATTTTAATACAGTATATTACCTAAAAAGATGTTTAAAAACTTGCGTTCAAATAAGCAGTACTAGTGACGTCACCGTTGCAAATATAGGTGATAATAACTCGAAAACAATACGGTAAACTTAAATGATAACAGAAAAATTGAAATTGTATATTAAACTTAATAAGGTGATAAGGTCTGCATACGAATTACAAAATTTGACTACTGTAAGTTAAGTTAGTATTCTATGGAAATACCGAGTAGTCCAACCCATTGTTACGTAAACACAAATTGAACGGCAATTTGGGTCCAAAATAACACAGTAGGTATAGGGAAAATGTCTGTTTTTTGGTAAATTAAAGAAAAACCTTAGCCCTCAAACAAATTTAAAGGTTGAAAAATGTAAAAATCATGTGTTATTTGTTTTCTGTGTCAAAAAAAGTCCAAAAAAAATAATTATAGAAGCGGTTGATTTGCGACATTTTAGTCATTTAATGCGGCTAAGTTTATATATTTTTCCAAAAAATGTTTGGTAAGGTAAATAGAAGCTGTTTTAATCCTTGCCACAAAAGGAAAACACAAACAAAACGTGACAAGTTCGTTTAAACCCATTGCCAAAGTCACTACTTTTGCTCTATTTTGGACACACAAAGACGGCAGCTGGACTAGTCAGTGTTTATACGACTCTGCCCTCGAGAATCCTTTAGTATCACATACATCGGTAAATTTTAGATTTGTTTACGTTACAGTGTAAATAAATATAAACGAAAAGTGTATATCAGGAAAAATGTAACGTCACGAAAAGTGACATCATGAAAACTGTGACGTCAAGAAAACTGTGACGTCACGAAATATGTGACGTCAAGAAAACTGTGACGTCACGAAATCTGTGACGTCACGAAATCTGTGACGTCACCAAAAATGTGTCGTCACGAAAAATGTGACGTCACAAAAACTGTGACGTCACGAAAAATGTTATGTCACGAAAAATGTGACGTCACGAAAGATATGGCGTCACGAAAACTGTGACGTCACGAAATCTGTGACGTCACCAAAAATGTGTCGTCACGAAAAATGTGACGTCACAAAAACTGTGACGTCACGAAAAATGTTATGTCACGAAAAATGTGACGTCACGAAAGATATGGCGTCACGAAAAATGTGACGTCACGAAATTGTGCATTACCAGCCAGCTTGCTGAAGGAGTGTCCCCGACTACATGTGCTGGAGGGGTGCCAGGTCTTTCCTCCGGTTTGGTAACACGGGATCCTGTGCATGAACCCCACCTGGTGCTTGAGGAGAAATCCAACACATCAATTTGGTGGGTGGATTGTCAGGAACACCGCGGTGCTAGAGGTAGCGCTCTAGTACTAGGGGGAACCCCCACTACCGACTTGTTAGTGTGGGTGCGAGGTGGGGTGCCAGTCGTAGACATACCAACAATCTAGAACCTTTTTGGGCGAAAGGTTGGCGGGAGCTGTTGAAAGCAGGCAAACCACCTACGGAAAGCCGGGATCGCAGGAGGGAGATTTGCCTGGCCTTGTTGCCTCGGCCGTGCCGAGAATGCAACCCGGACCCTAGAGGGGGCAAAAACCTCAGCCAACACATATGGATCCTACCAAACCTATTATAAAAAAACACAGATGCGAGCAATCCATCGGAGACACCTGTCCCGATGGTGACCTATCCACCTCACTCAGACTGTGAAACTGATCTGTTGAACTCTCCCAAAAGGAGTATGCCAGCAGCATCAGGAGTAACCGCACCACCAGTGTTAAACAAACCTCTCGGTACCCCTGCCACGGCAGTGTAGACTGAACAGGTAAGTGATGCACTCACCAAAAAGATGTGCAGCCTCAAGGTTTCGAAACCGAAACATAATAAAGGTGGCGCATCAACCTCACAGGTTGCATCGACCGAAGATGTTCCAAATCCTGGAACATCGGAGGTATTTGTCGACCCCCATGCAAAGCGTCGTGCCAAACGGCTACGCCAGAAAGCCCGTATAAAGGCTTCTTGCGATAACCCGGAGGCATCAAGCAGCTGCAACCCAGGCAACAACCGTTCAACTACATCTAGTGGGGCGGCGTCTGGTCAACAACAGCGGAAAAGGACTAGAGCCGTAAAAAGCTCCACTGGCTCCGCTTCGTCTACCCCTGGAGCCAAACGGCACAAGGGTGGAACCGGTACTTCCCCGAAAGGGGGGGGGAGCCTCATATAAAGAGGCTGCGTCGTCGGCACTGCGTCTTGACGTCAGGTTCGCTACTGGAACTGACCCTATGACCCCTGCCGACATCGCTTATATAAACAACCTCCTTGTCAAAGCTATGGTTGATGACACCTTCCCAGGACAGCCGCCAAACTCCACGAGTGTAACACTTATGGCGTCTGGTAATCTGAGGATCGTCTGTAAGGATGAGACCTCCCTCGACATACTGAGGACTTGGCTGAGGAAAGTGCCCGCTCGACCTGGTGCTCCGTCAGGCTACATAGCCTTGGGTCCACAAGACCGACCAAAGGAGAGAATGTTTATTGCATGGATTCCGTGTCCAGATCTGCGTGGGAACTATAAACAGTTCCTCCCAGTAATAGGACGACAGAATCCTGAAATACCCATAGAGAAACTATGGGTCGTCAGTGCGGTTGGCAACGGCAACGACTACGAATTTCATCTCCGTATCGCTGTCCAACTCACCGCACTCCCGTCTCTCAGGAAGGCAAACTTCCAACTGAACTTCCTTCTCGGGCTTATCAACCTTGTTGGTAGCCAGGCGAAGGCGGCAGAAGAAGGAAGCGAGTCACCTGGGCAGGAAACCAACCCGAACAATCAGGATGGTGCTCCAAAGACGGGCTAAGCGTACAGGCATTGCCTGTTACCAAATCAACTTGCACCACTGTATAGCAGCCGCCACTGAACTAATGGCCAAGCTGAACGCAGAGGGGCACACATTTATAGCTCTTGTTCAAGAACCATATTGCTTGCATGGTAAAGTTCGATATTCCCCAACATCGACAACGATCTTCTCCCATGTGACTTCAATACATCCGAGAGCATGTGTTATAGCATCCAGCAACCTCGTCACATGGTCACTGGCTCAATTTACGAACAGGGACATGTGCACTATTGCTGTTGCTACCAATAATAATATTAAAAATAACCATTTTATTTTCTCCTCAGTTTACATGCCAGGTGACGACGGAAATGCCCCTCCTCCTCAGCTGGTGCAAGACCTGATCACCCATTGTGAACTGAACAACACCAACGTCATTATTGGCACGGATGCCAACTCTCGTCATACTTTCTGGGGAAGTACCGACTGTAACAACAGAGTAACTGCACTCCTAGAATTTCTGATGAGTTCCATGCTGACAGTGTGCAACACTGGCAGCACACCAACTTTCGTGACAAAGAACCGTGCGGAGGTGTTAGATTTAACCCTCTGTACAAACCACATGTCACACAGTGTGACAAACTGGAAGGTCCATAAGGACACGTCGTTCTCGGATCACCAGCTTATCACCTTCCAAGTCGACAGGGAATATTCCACCCACCCTTCACACTACAGAAATGTTCGAAATACCACCTGGGACAAGTATGTAGTTCATCTGGACAAGTCTCTCTCCGGGATTGGAGAAAGCTATCTCATTTGCGTTTGAGTGTTCATGTCGCCTGGTATTGAGATCCTCAACTCGCCGACAGAGCTGGTGATCTGCAGAGCTAACTTCATTGCGAAAGTTGGCAAAGCGCTCACACAAGAAAGCTCTCCGATCCAAATCTGCTTCAGACTGGAGTGCCTCGAAGGAAGCAACTCGAGCCTACAAAGCGAAGATTCGATCAAGCAAACGTGCCTCATGGCGCAAGTTCTGCAGCGAAGTAAACAACCTTCCAGCAGCCATGCGCCTTCATCGTGTACTGAAAGGTTCGAAGTCACACCAAATTGGGTCGCTGCGCAAACCAAATGGGGAGTTTACCTCCACACCTGGTGAAGCGCTAAACGTCCTGTTTAATGCACACTTCCCGGATGATGTGAACATCTCCCATCGACATCAGCACACTGATCCTTCACTTGTGTTGGAGGATGACGATCTTGAAACAAGAATTGTCACCGAAGATCGAGTGAAAGAAACGATCAAATCATTTGATCCTTACAAAAGTGCAGGCCTGGATAAGATATACCCTGTTTTACTACAGAGAGGAATCGACATCCTGGTACCCCACCTCAAAAACCTATATTCATCTTCACTGAAAATGGGTCATGTACCATCACGATGGAATGAAGCCAAAGTAGTCTTCCCCTCCAAACCAGGAAAAGAAGACTACACATCATCTAAATCCTATCGCCCACTTAGCCTCACCTCCTTTCTCCTGAAAGGGTTGGAAAGGCTAATATATTGGTATCTACAGGCAGGTCCCCTTCGGGACTTTCCCCTTCACAAATACCAATATGCTTACAGACCTGGCATCTCGACAGAGAATTCACTACATGCAGTGACAACTAAATTGGAGAAGGCTGTTTTTAACGGCCAATTTGGTCTTGGGATCTTTTTGGACATTGAAGGTGCTTTCTCTAACGCAACTTTTGAATCTATGATTGAACCTCTACGGTCTCGTCATGTGCATGGGAAAGTCATACGATGGTTATCCAACATGCTCCGCAACCGCGTGGCAACTGCCGAGATCCATGGTCACACGGAAGTCAAGCGTGTAACAAAAAGATGCCCACAGGGTGGTATACTATCTCCAATCCTGTGGAACCTAGTTGTTGACACCCTCTTACTTCAATTCACCTCAAAAAATGCTGCGAAAGTACAGGCCTATGCGGATGATGTCTGCATAACTGTCACAGGACCGGTAGCTAGTGTTGTAGGTGACATCGCCCAATCGGCACTTAAACGTCTCGAGAAATGGGCGAAAACCAACTACCTGACTTTTGCCCCAGCAAAAACGATGGTTGTCTGTTCACGGCGTAAGTGGTCTATAAAGCCACTAACGCTAAACAATGAACTACTTAAGCTGTCCAGTGAGGTCAAATACCTTGGCATCACTCTGGATTCAGCACTAACATGGAAACCCCACTGTATCAACCGCATCAAGACTGCGAATATGTCCCTAGCTCAATGCCGCCGTGCGGTGAGCACTCGCTGGGGCCTGAATCCTAAGTCCAAGATGTGGCTTTACTGCCAAGTTGTACGACCAATGCTCTCTTATGCCTGCATGGTGTGGGTCAGAGAAACGTTCAGCACTATCCTGCAGGATAAACTCAGGAAGTGCCAGCGACTGGCATGCCTCACAATTACTTCTTGTTTCAGGACAACCCCTACAAGAGCATTAGAGGCACTTCTCAACCTTCCTCCCCTGCATCTTCATCTACAAGGCAACGCGGTCTACAGATCCCATCGCCTGAAGACACTGCGGCAATGGGAAGGTGGAGATTACTACACTTCACACAATGAACGGCACACATACATCTGTAACCGGATATCAAAGGAGATCAAATCCCTCTCACTTCCTTGCGACAGATGTATCCCCTCACTGCACTTCGATCACAGTTTCCGAACCGTAATTGAAGATCGCAGCACTTTTAAGCCACCAGAATCTCCTCACCAGCCTGACGGAATAATCTGATACACAGATGGATCCAAGACGGTTGATGGAACGGGATCTAGTTACCTGATCACGAGGTGCACCGAGACTAAACAAGTTTCAGTAAGTTCGGATCGTACCCTTCAGTTTTCCAAACAGAGATCCTAGCAATTAACATGATTGCCAAGGAACTGCTGTATGATGGTACTGATAGTAAATCTGTCGACATTTATAGCGACAGCCAGGCTGGGATTAAGGCTATGTCGAACCTTAGAATCAACAGCCTACTCGTACGTGATACATGGTATGCCTTACAACAACTGGCAACTGGAAATCACGTACGACTACACTGGATACCTGGTCATTCAGACCATTTGGGGAACGAGCTTGCTGACAAGCTAGCTCGTGATGGTTCCAGTAACACATTCTATGGCCCAGAGCCAGGTTCACCTATCCCCACTAGCCGATGTAAATCGGATCTGGCTCTTTGGGTCCTAGCCAAACACCAAGAAGAATGTACAAAACATGACG